>NC_057798.1:84140345-84221444 GCF_018294505.1 Triticum aestivum
CAATGAGAAGCGCAGCCCACGATTAGGAGACAGGTTCATCCGCATGCTCCAGTATGATGAATCAGGAGAGCTATACATGTTCTATGCTATTTTACCAGAGAGAGAGAGTAGCTAGCAGGAGTGATTTAGCTAGTTTATGCTGCTCTTAGTACTTGTCCTTTCATGTCCGTGTCCTTCGTTCTGAACTTAATCTCAAAGAGTGATTTGCTTTTGTGGTGTTATATATGAACGCTTATAATATCATGACAATCATGTTGAACTCGATGATATTTTTGCTTCTGGTACAAGTGAATGTTTCTTCTTTAAGCTAGTGTTGGTGGTGATTAGATAGTGGTAATGACTATGATGATTAAATAGTGATAATGACGACTACGATGATTTTTAGCTAGCTAGCTAGAGTATATATACTCATGTTGATGATATGATGCAAGAGTTTTTATATTAATTAATATGATGATGATGATGAGTTATTATATCATTTCATGAAAGAAACCACAGATTAGTTTCAGCTGGATGGATCCTACCTAAGTGATCAAGTATATGCCATATCCATATATATTATACTTGATCAAGTATAACATGGATATGGCATATACTTGATCACTTAGCTAGTAGCTAGATCCAATGCATCCAGTCAAAACTAATCCGTGGTACTTTCACCTAATGATTTAACAACTCATTATAATGTAAAACAATCACTAAATTAAATTCAAAACACAAAATTAAAGAATTTTTTTAAAAAAACACCCAAACATTTAGTACCGGTTGGTGTTACCAACCGGTACTAATGCCCTACACGCACCCGGGCCTGGCTCGTGCCACGTGGTGGCACTTTAGCGCCGGTTTGTGACGAACCGGTACTAAAGGGGGGACCTTTAGTCCCCACTCTTTAGTGCCGGTTGGCGAACCGGCACTAAAGGCCGTCACGAACCGGCACTAAAGGCCGGTTCTGCACTAGTGTTAGCCTGCGCGTATATTTGGGATTGATGAATGGTTCATGCTGACGGAAGTGTCACGGACTTTATTAGGGGCCACGTCCGAAGTAGAGGCCCTCAAGAAAGCGTTGGCTGAAGCCGAGGACAAAGTGGCCAAGGAACGCGCCGCGCGCGAGAAGCACGAGGCCCGGGTCAGCGAGGTCCAGCAAGAGCTCCAGGACACCGTCAGGAAGTACGAGTCCCTGGAGCGTGATTCAAAGACTCAAGAGTCCGAACTTGCCAAGGACCGCCAGAGCGCACAAGATGCCCGGGCCGAAGCCCAGAGCGCCCTCCAGGAAATCCAGGCGGCCAAGAAGATTACAGGGGGTAAGGCTTTCAATATGCAAAGCAGATATGTGAAGGAAACATTTTGCTACCTCTTGAGCACTGCGTTGGTTTTCCCTTGAAGAGGAAAAGGTGATGCAGCAAAGTAGCGTAAGTATTTCCCTCTGTTTTTGAGAACCAAGGTATCAATCCAGTAGGAGGCTCCACAGAAGTCCCTCGTACCTACACAAACAAACAAGAACCTCGCAACCAACGCGATAAAGGGGTTGTCAATCCGTTCATGCTAACTTGCAAAAGTGAGATCTAATAGAGATAATAAGATAAGATAATATTTTTGGTATTTTTATGATATAGATTGAAAAGTAAAGATTGCAAAATAAAGATGATGGGAAACTTGTATGATAAAAGATAGACCCGGGGGCCATACGTTTCACTATTGGCTTCTCTCAAGATAGCATAAGTATTACGGTGGGTGAACAAATTATTGTCGAGCAATTGATAGAAAAGTGCATAGAAAGATGACATGATGTAGAGGGACAAACTCAAGCAATATGATATAAACCCCATCTTTTTATCCTCGATGGCAACAATACAATGCGTACCTTGTTGCCCCTGCTGTCACTGGGAAAGGACACCGCAAGATTGAACCCAAAGCTAAGCACTTCTCCTATTGTAAGAAAGATCAATCTAGTAGGCCAAACCAAACCGATAATTCGAAGAGACTTGCAAAGATAACCAATCATACATAAAATAATTCAGATGAGATTCAAATATTTCTCATAGATAAACTTGATCATAAAGTCACAATTCATCGGATCTCGACAAACACACCGCAAAAAAAGTTACATCGAATAGATCTCCAAGAAGATCGAGGAGAACTTTGTATTGAGATTCAAAGAGAAAGAAGAAGCCATCTAGCTAATAACTATGGACCCGAAGGTCTGTGGTAAACTACTCACAACTCATCGGAGAGGCTATGGTGTTGATGTAGAAGCCCTCCATGGCCGATTCCCCCTCCGGCGGAGCGCCAGCGAAGGCTCCAAGATGGGATCTCCCGGATACAGAAGGTTGCGGCGGTGGAAATAGTTTTTCGTGGTGCTCCTGGATGTTTTCAGGGTATGGAGGTATATATAGGCGAAGGAGGTAGGTCAGGGGAGCCATGAGGGGCCCACGAGGGTGGGGGGCATGCTGACCCCCCTAGGGCGCGCCCTCCTGCCTCGTGGCCGCCTCGGCTGTTTCTTGATGTCCACTCCAAGTCTCCTGGATTGCGTTTGTTGCAGAAAGATCGCTCCCGAAGGTTTCATTCCATTTGGACTCCATTTGATATTCCTTTTCTTCTAAACACTGAAATAGGCAAAAAAAATAGCAATTCGGGCTGGGCCTCCGGTTAGTAGGTTAGTCCCAAAAATGATATGAAAGTGTAGAGTAAAGCCCATAAACATCCAAAACAGGTAATATAATAGCATGGAACGATCATAAATTATAGATACGTTGGAGACATATCAAGCATCCCCAAGCTTAATTCCTGCTCGTCCTCGAGTAGGTAAATGATGAAAATAGAATTTTTGTGGAATGCTACCTAGCATATTTCTCAATGTAATTTTCTTTATTGTGGCATGAATGTTTAGATCCAAATGATTCAAAATAAAAGTTCATATTGACATAAGAAATAGTAATACTTCAAGCACACTAACAAGGCAATCATGTCTTCTCAAAATAGCATGGCTAAAGAAAGTTCATCCCTACAAAATCATATAGTTAGGCTATGTTTCATTTTCATCACACAAAATACTACCATCAAGCACAACCACGGTTTCAGCCAAGCAATTGGTTCATACTTTTTAACACGCTTCAGCTTTTTCAACTCTCACGCAATACATGAGCGTGAGCCATGGACATAGCACTATGGGTGGAATAGAATATGATGATGGAGGTTGTGTGGAGAAGATAAAAAAGGAGAAAGTCCCACATTGACGAGGCTAATAAATGGGCTATGGAGATGCCCATCAATTGATGTCAATATGAGGAGTAGGGATTGCCATGCAACGGATGCACTAGAGCTATAAATGTAGGAAAGCTCAACAAAAGAGACTAAGTGGGTGTGCATCCAACTTCCTTGCTCATGAAGACCTAGGGCATTTTGAGGAAGCCCATCGTTGGAATATACAAGCCAAGTTCTATAATGAAAAATTCCCACTAGTATATATGAAAGTGACAACATAAGAGACTCTCTATATGAAGAACATGGTGCTACTTTGAAGCACAAGTGTGGAAAAGGATAGTAACATTGTCCCCCTTTTTTTCTTTTTTGTTGGCCTTTCCCCTTTTTTTATTTGTCCTTCCTTTTTTTCTTTTTTTATTGCCCTTTTTTTGGCCTTTCTTTTTTTCATTTTTTATAAGGGACAATGCTCTAATAATGATTATCATCACACTTCTATTTATTTACAACTTAAAAATTACAACTCAAAAACTAGAACAAGATATGACTATATACAAACTAGGAAAGTGGCCCGCTCGATGCGCGGGCAACGCCTTTGAAACCTTTGTCATATTTTATCCTTAAACTTCTTATATAGTGTGAGACTACAAATGTTCTAGAATCCATTCAAATATTTAATTATCATTCATTATTTTTGTAATACATAATTATTAGTAATAATAAATCAGAACCTCATTAATAATGATTAATGTAAATTTATCATTTCACACCCAGACGTAATAATATTTTATTGAAAATTTTCAAGTCTACCAATGATTTTTTTGGGGAGTTTAATTTTGTTAGACCTTTGAAAGATATTAAACATCATGGTATAGTCATATTATTGTGTTTCGTGTAGTCTTGCAATATGAAGAATTAGAACTTTTACTTGGATGCTATTATATGTGTACACTTTAGAATAAGTCAAAATTGAGTATTACATTCACGAAGAAAAAACCCAGTACAACTCATGTGTACCACAACCGATCGAAGAATATTGTTCTTTGTTTGTCAATTACCATGGTGGAGGTGATTCAGTCAAAGTAGTTATAATGAGCTCTATGGTGCTCAACTACATACAAATTTATGTCTCATATATTCCTAAATATGATAATTAAATAATGGACTTGCATTGTATTGTGGAACTGTTATATGTTGTACAATAGAACATGCCGACATTGTGTGAGAAAACCGATGTTGGTGCAGATACATAGTTTGTTTTCATGAGAACATTTTGATACATAGAGAAGTAGTATGTGTTGCATGGCCTTCTCTAGCTGATTGGATACTTTGGATGTCCCCATAGGTCCTCGTTGCCAGCCGTTCTATCATGTTGCCATGAATTTTGGTGAAGGGTGAGATTAGTAAGATAGTAGAAATCAAGTGGCATGAGAATGTAACTACTTGAAACTGGAATTATACCATTCCCGGTTGAAATCTTCGGAGATGTATACGGCCTGTCCTTGCCATCATAGGTGTAGATGCTCCTGTTACCGATCCTAAGATGTCTCTTCGATCTCAATGTGTACGTACACCTGGTTCTCTAGCCACTGTTTAGAACAGCACCCATGTGCATGCATGCTCCATCATCTGCTTGCTCCATAAATCTCGATTACTTTGATCTTTCCTAGGTTTGATTTTTTTTCTCTGTTCAGGATGCACTCATAGTAATGTGGAAAACCAAGTTGTGTTCTACCCAAATGGTATGTGTACAGATAGATACAACCGATAATTGCTAGACGGTAGTAGATAATATACCTAAGTTTGGAAGAGAAATCGATTTTATTTTGCAGAATTATCTGTTCCGGTAAATTTTGAGTGGACCATTTAGAACCGGTGAATTTTGAGCTTTTGGTTTGTTTGATTTCCTCTTTTTCATTAGCATGTTAGCGGAAATTTGGCCCAAGTCTCTCCATATTTAACAAAACATTATTTAAGCACAATGCTTTTTCATATGCTTTAATTCATACGTGCATGGCTATATGGTTCTTTCAGATTACAGTATGCACATAGCTATGATAGATACCCAGGATTGATCTGGCTCAACGCACACATACACAAGAGGCGTCAAAACTGACCGGTTCCTACGATGCAAAGCTAGCCAGGCTCAACACGTACATATACACACATGAATCGAAGAAATGGATTCCCCTCTTATGTAACATATAACCAAGCTAATGATTGAGTTGCTACCGGCCGGCCGGAAAGACAATGCAACATATGTACATGTACGTATGCACCTGATGGATGTACTTATGCAAAAGAATCTGATTGGGTGATTCTTTCTCTTTTTTTCTGCCTTGGACATGTGATTTTCATTAGCTAGATGGACTAATGCTCTTTTATGGCCCGGACAGGTAAGAGCGGGTTTTTTACATGGACACGTGATTTTCTTTAGCTAGATGGATGGGTGATTTTTTCTTTTTACTTGGACACGTGATTTCTTTCTCTAGAGGACGGGTGATTCTTTTTTTTTTTACGTGGACACTTGATTCTTTTAGCTAGACGTGAGGGAAATTATGTATGGCCATAAGGTTTTACGTAGTGGCAATGTGTAATTTATAAAGGATGGTATTGGTGGGTTATTTCTTTAGCTGCAAAGTGGATCTTACCATTGTGATTTTTTGTAATATAAAATTAAAGGACATATGTTTCTAATTTTAGTGAGATTTTCTAGTTTATTTATGTTTTTCTGGTTAGCCACTGTTGTGCTAATGGATGTGCAGGACGTCATACCGTCGGCAGTGGTAAAGTGGAGGTCTGCATATTAGGGCACAAGATGAGGACTCGATGGGAGATCAATATTGGAGTTTCCTTGATGGAGAAGAAAAGATAGACTTGTAGCATGGGGAAGCATCAAATTTACATTACGTGACGGGATGTTTTTTTTGTCCTTTGCTTGATGAAGGAGAAAAGATATTTATTCTTTTAGGGTACAAAAGATAGACTTGTGCATGTGGCGAAGCATCAGATTTGTGTTATGCATTACGTGAAGGTGGAGGACCATCCAATGGTTGTGGTTATTTATTTATTCATTCCACAAATTATTTAACGGACAGATATTTCTGGTTATTGTATATTTTTTAGCTTAATTATCTTTTTGAGGTGTATACGTATATGAACTTATTTTTGTCTTTTTGTTTTTATACTGATGGAACATGCATGCGATGCAAAAAAACTGGGACATGCTTGTACTTCTTTCCATTCCATACTTTCTTTCCTCACGGGTAGCATATTAATTAGGTTGTTGTTTTTCACGGCAGAGTCTAATTTTTCTTTTAGCAACTTCACGTCGGGGCACACGTTGGATCTCAAGCCACGTGACTGTCCAATTTTTTCCCTTCTTTTATTTTTTATAGGGAATTTTTCTTTTCTAATCCTATATTTCAGGGGCTGTACCAATTTTTTTCTTATGCTATATGTCAGGGGTTGTACCTAATTTTTCGAACATATGTAGATGCGTACATGTGTTGGATCTCAAGCAATGTGACAATCATCTTTTTTTGCTTCCTTTTCAATGATATACGTTTGGGGATGCACCAATTTTTTTCCTTGGGCATATGTAGATGCGTACATGTGTTGGAACCCAAGCCATGTGACCGTCTATTTTCTTTCTTTCTTTTTAATGCTATCTACGTTGGGGGATGCACCAATCTTTTTTCCTTGCACATATGTAGATACGCACATGTCACGTAAGTCCTCATAGGCCCACCATGTTACATAGATTGAACGGTTAGGTAATATTCATTTTAAGAGATCCACAAGATCAAGGGCTATTATTTTCTAATTAACGTGGAATTTTATAGCCTAATTCTCTTAATTCTGGTTCACCGTATATTACTTTTAATATATAATAGATAGATAGATGCCTCCGGCGGTGTACCGGGATGGGCAATGAATCAAGAGTGACATGTATAAAAATTATGCAAGGTGGCTTTGCCACAAATACGATGTCAACTACATGATCATGCAAGGCAATATGACAATGATGATGCATGTCATGATAAACGGAATGGTGGAAAGTTGCATGGCAATATATCTCGGAATGGCTATGGAAATGCTATAATAGGTAGGTATGGTGGCTGCTTTGAGGAAGATATAAGGAGGTTTATGTGTGATAGAGCGTATCATATCATGGAATTTGGATGCACTGGCAAAGTTTGCACCAACTCTCAAGGTGATAAAGGGCAATGCACGGTACCGAAGAGGCTAGCAATGATGGAAGGGTAAGAGTGCGTATAGTCGATGGACTCACATTAGTCATAAAGAACTCATATAATTATTGCAAAAGTTTTATTAGCCCTCGAAGCAAAGTACTACTATGCATGCTCCTAGGGAGGAGGTTGGTAGGAGTTAACCATAGTGCGCCCCCGACCTCCACACATAAGGAAGGCAATCAAAAGAGCATCCCATGCAATAAATTTGTTACACAACTTTTACCATACGTGCATGCTACGGGACTTGCCAACTTCAACGCAAGTATTCCTCAATTTCATAATTACCCAACTAGCATGACTCTAATATTACCACCTTTATATCTCAAAACAATTATCAAGCATCAAATTGATGATAGCATCCAATTCACTTCCTATGATAGTTTTTATTATACCCAACTTGGATGCCCATCATTCTAGGACCAATTTTATAACCATAGCAAATATCATGCTGTTCTAAAAGACTCTCAAAATAATATAAGTGAAATATGAGAGATCAGTAATTTCTACAAAATAAAACCACTGCCGTGCTCTAAAAAGTATAAGTGAAGCACATAGAACAAACCTGTCTAGCTCAAAAGATATAAGTGAAGCACATAGAGTATTCTAATAAATTCCAAATCATGTGTATCTCTTCCAAAAGGTGTGTACAGCAAGGATGATTGTGGTAAACTAAAAAGCAAAGACTCATATCATACAAGAGGCTCCAAACAAAACACATATCATGTGGCGAATAAAAATATAGCTCCAAGTAAAGTTACCGATAGACGAAGACGAAAGAGGGGATGCCCATCCCCAAGCTTAGGATTTTGGTTGTCCTTGGATTATCTTGGGGTGCCATGGGAATCCCCAATCTTATGCTCTTGCCACTCCTTATTCCATAGTCCATCAAATCTTTACCTAAAACTTGAAAACTTCACAACACAAAACTCAACAGAAAATCTCATAAGCTCCGTTAGTGCAAGAAAGAAAAACCACCACATAAGGTACTGTAATGAACTAATTCTTTATTTATATTGGTGTTAAACCTACTTTATTCCAACTTCTCTATGGTTCATACCCCCTCGATACTAGCCATAGATTCATCAAAATAAGCACAACACACGAAAAACAGAATCTGTCAAAAACAGAACAGTCTGTAGAAATCTGTAACTTTCGAATACTTCTGAAACTCTAAAAATCCTACTAAAATAGAAAGTCCTAGTAAATTTGTCTATTGATCTACTGCAAAACGAATCAACTAGAAATCATGTTTCTGTGCAAAAGTTTCTATTTTTCTTCCGAATCAAATTAACTATCACCCAAGATGATCCTATAGGTTCTACTTGGCACAAACACTAACTAAAACATAAAACCACACCTAAAAAGAGGCTAGATGAATTAATTATTACTAAACAGAAGCAAAAAGCAAGGAACAAAAATAAAATTGGGTTGCCTTCCAACAAGCGCTATCATTTAACGCCCCTAGCTAGGCATAAAAGCAAGGATAGATCTAAGTATTGCCATAAGATAGATCACGAAAACTCATCTCATATTCCCTACATTCAGCAGCAAGTTTTCTTTTTGGAAAGCAAAAGTAATTGAAAGGGCTAAATTTAATGGGACAAAAGTACCCAAGATCAACCTCGGGAGGTATGGATTCCTCCTTTGGCCCTTCATATTGCACAACTAATTCATCATTATAAGCATTCTTTTGGCAGAAAGTCATGAGCCTATACTCAAGAGAATATCCTAACTCATTATTTTGAATAGCAAAAATCATTATTAAGTTCGGAAATTCTATCAACTAGAACATTGGTTGGGACCTTTTTTCTAATGTTTTCATTAAAAGCAACATAATCTAAAGATTGAAAACGCATTATTTCCTCTTGATCGAAGAGGATTGCCTCTATGCGAGGATGGCCGGCGTCCACCCTATAATGCGCAAAAATTTCTTTGGCTTCTTTTATTATAAACCTAAACTCATGAGCCAAAAGGATAGTAGTTGCACGCTTAACAGAAGAATGCTCAATATTGGAAAATTCTTAGAAAATCCTTTGAATGCAAGGATGCATATGCATAAATTGTCTTTCAAGTTCAACTATAAGCATGGATATAGCATCTGCAAGACTCCTAGTTCTAAGAAGAATAGATCCACCCATAGCGGGTAAAGCACCAGCACAAGTAAAGAAATCTTGAATAACCCCTTTTCCAATAATATTACCACTATCAACACTACAAAAAAATACACTTCCGTGATGATACGTGTTTGTCACAATAGGTCGCGTTTTTTGTCATGCATGTACATCCATGACCATTTTATGACAGAATCAAGATAGTCATACCTGTGCTGTCGTAGAAGTGTTTCATGACATTACCAAAATTATCATCACGGAAGTGTCCACTTCCATGACGATAAATCGCGCGTCACTGAAGTGCTTTCGTCAAGGGTGACCGACATGTGGCATCCACCGTAACGGAACACCGTTAAGCTATCGTGTTGGGTTTTGGATCCGATAACCCGTTAACAGCCCCGACCAATGGGGATTTTCCACGTGTAAAATCATCATTGGCTGGAGGAAACACGTGTCGGCTCATCGTTGGGACAGATGTCATCCACTCATTGGACAGAAGGCACCTATGATACGTCGACACGTGGCACGGCCCAACAGAGGCCCATTCCTGTGAAAAGGCAGGCCCGTTTGACTTGGTCAAAAGGTGGCGGGCCGGCCCATGGAAAGCCTGTTAACGGCCTGTTTGCATATAGCCCATTTACAGCCCGCTAACCCAAGGCCCGTTACGCCCTATTCGAATTAGGCCCAGTAGCGTCATCTGGGCCATCCAATATGATTCTAGCCTGTTTTCACTTCTGGCCCATTATGGCCCATGACGTCTTTCGGCCCATATGAGGCCCTATGTAACTCTTGGCCTATTAACGGCCCGTGGTGAAACTGGCCCGTAATGAACAGTGTATCACTTTACACCCATTAACGGCCCGTGGTGAAACTGGCCCGTAAAGAACAGCGTATCAGTTTATACCCATTAACGGCCCATTATTCTGTTGGACCATTTCCAGCCCATGTTATCTTTCGGCCTTCTCAGAGCCCATTTATTCTTGAGCTCATTTCTAGCATTCGTTTACTTACGGCCCGTTACTGTCATTTTCTGCTTGTGGGCCAAATTCAGCCCGTGGTTACAGTCGGCCCGTTTGTGGTCCATTAATACGTTGGGCCGTTTTCATAGCGTCATCAAATACGGCCTATTAATGATGGCCCGTTATGGTCGGGCCATGAACGGACGATTCCAACTCTAGCCCATTTACAGCCAAAATGCGGTCTGTTTGGCCCATGTTTGGCCAATTGATCATACGGCCCGTATAAGGCCCATTGATGATACAGCCCATAGAAGGCCCATTGTTTCTACGGCCCGTAGAAGGCCCACTGTTTCTACAGCCCGTAGAAGGCCCACTGTTTCTATGGCCCGTAGGAGGCCCAGTGTCACTACAGTAAATATTAGCCCATGGTTATTATGGCCTAGTTTTAATAAATAGGTTATTGCAGCCACTAGCAAACCGCAGAAAAAGAACTGCACTGACTACAAGCAAAGAAATAAACAAGACAACAAGGAAATAAATAAGCAAGCAACTTACACTAGGCTATCACGGCTATTACACATATTACATCCACTGGGCATCAAAGTTCTCCACCAGTGCAAATATATATAGGGAACACAACAGCATATAAACGCCGCAACAAAACAAGTCCAGAACTGAAACTACTTCAGAAGAGCTCAAGAAACAATATCCTGGGTACCCATAATGCTGGCAAGATGCTTAGCAAGCTTATTAACTTTCTCTTGTTTGGCGCTTAAGTCCTCCAGCGCTTGCCGTTGCACCAGAAAGTATGCATCTGAATTCTGCAGGGACTTCCTCAGTCCTTCGGCTTCCTGTCGCATAACATCTGATCGATGTCTTTCAACTTGAAGTTGAGACTCAAGAAGCCGAACTGATTCATGCAACGAGTTCGAAGAGCTGGTGCCAGTAGTGGTAGCCAGTAACTCGAACACTACATCAAGACAGGACTTTGGGGTTGTCTCAGTGTCTTTAATATAGTTTTTATCAGCTTTCTTGGAGACCAACAGGGATGTCTCACTATCTTGAACCTTATCTACAATACTTCCTTTACCATTGCATAACAGGGTACTCTTCTCCAATATTTTATCCGTGTTCTAAAAGAGAAACAAACAAACACATCTCAGGTTTACAATGTAGTATATGAAACTCATTTTGGTAAACCAGTTCAGTAGTAAGGTGGACAGGATAACAACATGAAACAAGAATATATCTATGTAGTATGGTCACTGTATGGTCTATATAATTCTAGCTTATGTTGCCAAATCACGATAGATACAGTTTGAATCATATCTATTTAAGACAAAGCAGCATAGACAGAATATAAGTGTGAGAAACTACACAGCAATAACAACACTTGTAATGTGCATGGCATGAGAACATAACTGTTTATTCAATTGAAACTGAAATCAACATAGAGCAAGTTACAACAACAAACAGCCAAACACGTTGAAGAAACAGGTTTAAAACATACCTGTTGCACCATTGGAGTTTTAATTGCATCCTTCAAATTTGAAATTAGTTGGTATCAGTAAATATAGTGATGCAAGAGCAAAGTAGTATGAACCATAGCTACAGAACCTGACCTGAGAACAATTCTTATTCTGCTTTAAGTGTTGACTTCGGGTTCGGAGTGGTGGTCCTCGTGATTTGGGCACTGCAGTTGCCTTACTAACTGCTCGTGTTTGGGTGCTCTGTGGTGGAGACGGTGCTGTGTCAACGGGAACTGGGTGTCTATCTGCTGGGGTTGGGGTTAGAAGGGGTGTAGCTGGTTCTCTGTCCAACTGGGTAGGTGTACAATCTGCATGAGTGTGGGTTATGTGTGGTGGGGATGGTTCTTGGGCAAGTACAACCGTGGTTCTATCTGCATCGACAGGTAGCACGATCTTTTCTGAAGACCGTGTTTTTACTCCCACACATACTACCATCACTCCCTCCAATTGAAATGGCTGATAAACAAGAAAAGTAATTGAATGTACAGACATTTTAAGATAGACAGGTGCAATGGATAGTAGGGAAGAAAACAGGGCATGAAATAATTCACATTTATGTTGTCTAAGCAAATAGAATAGCAGGACATAATTTCACATATATGATGGCTAATTAAACAGGATAGCATGACACAATTTCACATGTATGATGGCTAACTAAACAGGATAGAATGGCATACTTCAAAATATGATGACTATGTAAATAGGATGACATGATATAACTATACGATGTGTCTATTAAAGTGGTTGGCATGCCATAAATCACAAACATGTCGTCGATGGAAACATGATGGCATGATATAATTCACGGATAGAATGACATAATTTAAAATATGATGACTATGTAAACGGGATGAGATGATATAACTATATTATGTCTTTAGAAAATGGGTTGGCATGCCATAATTCAGATACATGCTGTCTATGTAAACATCATGGCATGACATAATTCAAATATATGATTTATATACTAAGGAAGTGAGCAGAGGGCAATCGCATATATGATGTGTCAACTAAGGAGATGGCATTCAATATTGTGTATAATGTAAAAACTAAGCATTGCAATACAACATATGCATTATATTAGCAATATAACCCTGCCAAGTTTGAGCATGCACCTCAGGGGGATAATAGGACTGGTCATCTGCCTCTGAAATCCTCCTCTGAAGAGCTATCTGTAACCAGCAAGATATCTGCTTCAGCAGGTAGCATTGTCTGCTCTGAAGACCTTGTTTTCACTCCAGATTTCTCCATCACCAATTCAAATGACTGATGCACAGGAAGAGCAGTTGAATATTGATACGTCTCCAACGTATCTACTTTTCCAAACACTTTTGCCCTTGTTTTGGACTCTAACTTGCATGATTTGAATGAAACTAACCTGGACTGACGCTGTTTTCAGCAGAACTGCCATGATGTTGTTTTATGTGTAGAAAAGAAAAGTTCTCGGAATGTCCTGGAAATCCACGGAGGCACTTTTTGGAATTAATAAGAATTTTTGGCGAAAGAATCAATACCAGGGGGGCCACAGGCTGTCCACGAGACAGGGGGGCGCCCCCCCTAGGGCGCGCCCTCCTATCTCGTGGCCCCCCTGGACCTCCACCGACCTCAACTCCAACTCCATATATTCATGTTCGGGCAGAAAAAAATTAGAGAGAAAGATTCATCGCGTTTTACGACACGGAGCCGCCGCCAAGCCCTAATCTCTCTTGGGAGGGCTGATCTGGAGTCCGTTCGGGGCTCCGGAGAGGGGGATTCATCGCCATCGTCATCATCAACCATCCTCCATCACCAATTTCATGATGCTCACCGCCGTGCGTGAGTAATTCCATCGTAGGCTTGCTGGACGGTGATGGGTTGGATGAGATTTACCATGTAATCAAGTTAGTTTTGTTAGAGTTTGATCCCTAGTACCCACTGTGTTCTGAGATTGATGTTGCTATGACTTTGCTATGCTTAATGCTTGTCACTAGGGCCCGAGTGCCATGATTTTAGATATGAACCTATTATGTTTTCATGAATATATGTGTGTTCTTGATCCTATCTTGCAAGTCTATAGTCACCTATTATGTGTTATGATCCGACAACCCCGAAGTGACAATAATTGGGATACTTCTCGGTGATGACCGTAGTTTGAGGAGTTCATGTATTCACTATGTGCTAATCCTTTGTTCCGGTTCTCTATTAAAAGGAGGCCTTAATATCCCTTAGTTTCCGCTAGGACCCCGCTTCCACGGGAGGGTAGGACAAAAGATGTCATGCAAGTTCTTTTCCATAAGCACATATGACTATTTATGGAATACATGCCTACATTACATTGATGAATTGGAGCTAGTTCTGTGTCACCCTATGTTATAGCTATTACATGAGGAATCGCATCCAGCATAATTATCCATCACTGATCCATTGCCTACGAGCTTTTCACATATTGTTCTTCGCTCATTTACTTTTCCATTGCTACTGTTACAACTACTACAAAAATGCAAAAACATTTATCTTTGCTTTTGCTACCGTTACCATTATTATCATACCACTTTTGCTACTAAATACTTTGCTGCAGATACTAAGTTATCCAGGTGTGGTTGAATTGACAACTCAACTGCTAATACTCAAGAATATTCTTTGGATCCCCTTGTGTCGAATCAATAAATTTGGGTTGAATACTATACCCTCGAAAGCTGTTGCGATCCCCTACACTTGTGGGTTATCAAGACTAATTTTTGGCGCCATTGCTGGGGAGCATAGCTCTATTCTCTGAGTCACTTGGGATTTATATCAGTTGATCACTATGAAGAACTTGAAAGACGACCGAACTACCATTTTGCCCTCAACTACGAGGGGAGGTAAGGAACTGCCATCTAGCCTTGCAGTAGATTCTCCTTCCGTTATTAGTAGGCTTGCGACACCTAAACCTGCTACTGCTATGAATTCTGATATGTCGCATGTTATTGATGATGCCACCTCTGCTATGCATGATGAAACTACTTCTGTGCGTGATACTACTTTGCCATTAGGTGAATTTCTTGATGAACAACTTGCTAGAGTTAGGGGGGATGAAATTACTAAAGATCCTATTACTGATGATAGTGATGATGAAGGTTCTCCCAATGATTATGTATTACCTGTTGTTCCAAAGGGTTACGTTATGAATGAAGAAGCTGCTAGGGAAATCTTTGCTTGCAATGATAGATATGATCTTAAGAAATTATTAGCTAAATGGAAGCAGCAGTCTCTTAATGCTAGAATGAAACCCGATCCTGCTTTTGCTACTTCACCTATCTGTGTTACTGATAAGGATTATGAATTCTCTGCTGAGCCTGAGATTATTACTTTAGTTGAATCTAATCCTTTTTATGGCCTTGAATCTGAAACTGTTGTTGCACATCTTACCAAGTTGAATGATATAGCCACCCTGTTTACTAATGATGAGAAGTCTCACTATTATTATATCCTTAAGGTATTTCCGTTCTCATTAAAGGGTGATGCTAAGACTTGGTATAATTCTCTTGCTCCTGGTTGTGTGCGTAGTCCCCAGGATATGATTTATTACTTTTCTGCTAAATATTTCCGTGCTCATAAGAAACAAGTTGCCTTGCGGGAAATATATAATTTTGTGCAAATCAAAGAAGAGAGTCTCCCACAAGCTTGGGGGAGGCTTCTCCGGTTACTTAATGCTTTGCCCGATCATCCTCTTAAGAAAAATGAAATACTTGATATATTTTATAATGGACTAACCGATGCTTCCAAGGACTACTTGGATAGTTGTGCTGGTTGTGTTTTCAGGGAAAGAACAGTCGATCAAGCTGAAATACTATTGAATAATATGTTGACTAATGAAAATAATTGGACTCTTCCTGAGCCAGTTCCTGAAGTAATTCCTGAACCAATTGAGCCAACTCTTGAGCCTATTCCTAAACCCACTCCGAAGAAGAGAGGTGTTTTATTTCTCAGTCCTGAAGATATGCAAGAGGCAAAGAAATCAATGAAAGAAAAAGGTATTAAAGCTAAAGATGTTAAGAATTTACCTCCTATTGAAGAAATACATGGTCTTAATATACCGCCTGAAGAACCACATTGTCTTGATAACCCGACACAGGTAGTAAAGGTAAATTCTCTATATAAATATGATAAAGGTTAAGTCCCCTCTACTAAATTTCATAGCCCATGCTTAGATGAATTTGATGACTTTATGGCTAGACAAGAAAGTTTTAATGCTTATGTTGGTAGAGAGTTAAAGAATAATGCTTTCGAGATAGGACGTGTAAGTGATAATCTGGCTAGAGTTAAAGATGAACTTCACCGCGTTAGCAAGTATGCTTCTATGGTTTCTACTCAAGTTGAGCAAGTACTCAAAGCTCAAAATGATTTGCTTGATGAATTAAATCATAGAAATGACTTTGCTGTTAGAGTGGCTACTAGAACTGGTAGAATGACTTAGGAACCTTTGTATCCTGAAGGCCACCCTAAGAGAATTGAGCAAGATTCTTAGAGAAATAATTTTGAGGCAGCTAGTTCTTCTAAAAAGAAAAAGAAGAAAGATGATAGAACTTTGCATGCTTATAGTGAACCTACTTTAAACACACCTGAGAATCCCAATGATATTACTATTTCTGATGCTGAAACACAATCAGGTGATGAACATGAACCTAGTGATAATATTAATGATAATGTTCATGTTGATGCTCAACCTAGCAAAAACAAAGATGTAGAGATTGAACCTGCTGTTGATCTTGATAACCCACAATCAAAGAATCAACATTATGATAAGAGAGATTTTGTTGCTAGGAAGCACGGTAAAGAAAGAGAACCATGGGTTCAGAAACCGATGACCTTTCCTCCTAAACCATCCAAGTCAAAGGATGATGAGGATTTTGAGCGCTTTGCTGACATGATTAGACCTATTTTCTTACGTATGCGCTTAACTGATATGCTGAAAGTAAATCCCTATGCTAAGTATATGAAGGATATCATTACAAATAAAAGAAAGATACCGGAAGCTGAAATTTCCACCATGCTTGCTAATTACACTTTTAAGGGTGGAATACCAAAGAAACTTAGAGATCCGGGTGTACCAACTATACCATGCTCTATTAAAAGTTATGTTAGAACTGCTTTATGTGATCTTGGAGCCGGTGTTAGTGTTATGCCTATCTCTTTATATCGTAGACTTGAATTGAATAAGTTGACACCTACTGAAATATCTTTGCAAATGGCTGATAAATCAACTGCTATACCTGTCGGCATTTGTGAGGATGTGCCTGTTGTGGTTGCAAATGTCACTATCTTAACGGACTTTGCTATTCTTGATATTTCTGAGGACGATAGTATGTCTATTATCCTTGGTAGACCTTTTCTTAATACTGCAAGGGATGTTATTGATTGCAACAAAGGCAATGTCACTTTTCATGTTAATGGTAATGAGCATATGGTACACTTTTCGAGGAAACAATTTCAAGTTCATAGCATCAATTCTATTGAAAAAGTTCCAACTATCATTTTTGGAGGTTTTGAATTTCCTCTTCCTACTGTCAAGAAAAAGTATGATATTCTTATTGTTGGGGATTTCCATATCCCCATTGAGGTAACTTAGTGTTATTCAAAATTTCCCCGGTTCCGTGTTACTCGGAATGAGTTTGTTAACAAGACTTGACCAACCTTGTTAGTGGATTCATTTTGATGATCACGAGATCGATGAAACTAGAAGGCACAACCTTCTGTACCCTCTTTTTACTTTCTGTTATTTAGAATAAATAAAGAAAAAATAGTATTATCCGTCTGTTTTCTGAATTATTCGTGCATTAAAAAATAGTCCGAAAATAAAAGTGCTCCAAATGCCCTGAAATTTAGTATGATTTTTTCTGGAATATTTGAGGATTTTAGGCACTGAAATCACTGTAGGAGGGGCAAGCACCAGGCCACGAGAGTGTAGGGCGCCCCCCTATAGGGCGCACCACCCTGTCTCGTGGGTCCCTGCTGGCCCCCCTCCACTTATGCCAGCACCCACACACTTCATCTTCTACCCAAAAATCCCCATCCAGCTCAAGCACGAGTTCTAGCTCGTTTTGCTGCGATTTTCGATCTCCTTGCTCAAAGCTCCATTCACAAAACTGCTTTGGGAGATTGTTTCTTGGTATGTGACTCCTCCATTGGTCCAAATAGTTTTTGTTCTAGTGCTTTATTCATTGCAAATTTTTGCTGCATAGCTGACCATGTTCTTGAGCTTGCATGTTAAATTTTTGAGGTCCCAAGAAATTCCAATGCATGGCATAGGCTCTAGGCACTTGTAGGAGTAATTGCTATCAATCTTGTTTAGTTTTATTCACTTTTATTTTGAAGTTACTAAAATTTCAGAAATTTTCAGAAAAAGAATTATGCTTAGAAGAATGTACAAGGTGGTTCCTCGGCAAAGAAAGGGCCAAGGATTGCTATACGTGAGCAAGATGTTGAATTGCCGAGGGACGCAAATGTACGAGCTTGTGAGTGGCCATCCGATGATTTTATGGTCGAAGCAGGCTTCAAGGTGGAATTTGACGCGTATGTGCGTAATGCCGAGCTGGAGGACTTCTTACAAGATAAGTGTCCTCAATACTATCAATTGACTGATTCCTTTGTGCGGTTCCAATATATCTGTGCGTGTAATTCTCCTAGTGTCATGTTTGATATTTATGATACATCTTATACCATGGATTTAGAGGATTTCACAACTGCTTGCAAACTCCCGCAGTGGGGTAATATTAATGATCCTCGCAAATCTGAATTTAGGGATTTTCTTGCTAGTATTACTGTGGGAGAATCTAGGGACATAGCACAAGCTACCATAGGGAGCATTCATTTTCCTGCTATACATTATTTTGCTCTTTTTATCGGTAGATGCATTAACGGTAAGGACGAAGCATGTCACATGTGTGTCCCTGATCTTTGTGTCCTCTTGAGTGCTGTGTCAGGTTATAAAGGTTATAACTTGGGGTAATAGTTGCACGTAGGTTGCAGAATAATAGTAGAAGGGGGATTTATTTGGAGGAATTTATGAAACCCGTGTGGCTAATTTTCTTAATATAGCCCCACGAGAGGGGGATATGATTTTACCTCCTGTTTATTTGCACAAAGAAGCTATGTTCGATCATCATTTTCTTGAGAGGAATGAACAATTTCTCCATTATCGACTAATCTATGACAGACGCAACGTCGTCCCTATTACTCTTCCTGCTCCCTACCTTTTTGATTATCAGCCAAAAGGAAGATATGTTGTCACCAGGGAAGAAGCAGCTGAATACGAGAGGGGAATGGAGGCAGCTCGCCAACACGCTGCTGCTCAGAAGGCTGTTGCCTCTGCATCTTAGTACAACCCCAGTTTCACTTATGGATATCAGCCAGGCGGCCCTTGGTATTAAACCAACTTAGGCCAAAAGCCTAAGATTGGGGGAGTACGTATTTGTCACCGACTTTACATTCATGTTCACATACTAGTCGTCGGTGCTCATACTCTTTCATTGTATTATCCATACTAGTTTAAATTTCTTTTTCTAGTTTTCTTCTTGTGTGTTTGATAAACCTTAAGAAGAAACCAAAAAATTAGTTAGTTTAAATTATATGCTTGTACTAGAAATTAAAATGAAAACCCAAAAAGATTTCTTGTTCTTCTTTTACATGTTGGGAGATTTCCCGTGTAAATAGTTTTCTTTTCTTTTCTTTCTTTTGGGGGTCGAGAAGACTACATTGAAAATGTTTAGTGGCTCTCATATGCATGATTGTTTATTTAACTTAGAGCCCATATTACCCTGTCTTCTCTCTTGAGTTGAATGCTTGCAGATTCAAGCTTAGTCCAATGCACGTGCACTCTTATTATTATACACATCGTTCGGTCGTGCAAGTGAAAGCAATAATGACGATATATGATGGACTTATTGGGATGAGAAAAAGCTGGTATGAACTCGACCTCTCTTGTTTTTGTAAATATGATGAGTTCATCGTTCCTGAGTCAGCTATTATGAAGTAAACATATTTGCAATGACATTTAGAGATTATAGTTGCTTGTGCCATGCTTGATTAGCTATGAGTTATAATGGTTTACCTTGCGTGCCAACATGCTATTAGAATGATTATGATGTGGTATGCTGGGATGGTATCCTCCTTTGAATGAATTGAGTGACTCGACTTGGCACATGTTCATGCATGTAGTTGAATCAAATCAACATAGCCTTCATGATATTTATGTTCATGGTGGATTATATCCTACTCATGCTTGTATTCGGTGTGAATTAATTTTAATGCATGTTTATGACTATTGTCGCTCTCTCAGTTGGTCGCTTCCCAGTCTTTTGCTAGCCTTCACCTGTACTAAGCGGGAATACTGCTTGTGCATCCAAACTCCATAAACCCCAAAGTTGTTCCATATGAGTCCACTATACCTTCCTATATGCGGTATTTACCTGCTGTTCCAAGTAAATTTGTATGTGCCAAACTCCAAACCTTCAAATGAAATTATGTTTTGTATGCTCGAGCAGCTCATGTTTCGACTAGGGCTGCCTATATCTTCCATGCTAGGTGGGTTATTCTCAAGAGGAGTGGACTCCGCTCCTCATTCACGAGAAAGGGCCGGTAACCGGGATGCCCAGTCCCATGATCCAAAAAGATCAAAGCAAATCAAAATAATTAAACGAAACTCCCCCAGGTCTGTTGTATGTTGGAGGCACTCGTTGTTTCGAGCAAGCCATGGATTGATGCTTGTTGGTGGTTGGGGGAGTATAAACCTTTACCATTCTATTTGGGAACTGCCTATAATGCATGTCGTATGGAAGATACAGCCATCTCATAGTTGTTGCGTTGACAGCGAAAGTATGCCGCTCAAAATGTTATTCAATCTCTATTTTAAAATCGATCTCTGGCACCTCTACAAATCCCTGCTTCCCTCTGCGAAGGGCCTATCTATTTACTCTTATGTTGAGTCATCCCCCTTCCTATTAAAAAGCACCCTCTGGAGAGCACACTCTCATTTGCATTCATTACTATTGGTTTATATTGGTATGACTTGACTGGATCCCTTTTACCATGAATTACAATGTTTAGTCAGTCCTTGGTCTTTAAAGGTGCTCTGCATTTATGTTTTGCAGTCTCAGAAAGGGCTAGCGAGATACCATTTTGTTATATCATGTTATGATTATTTTGAGAAAGTGTTGTCATCCGAGTTTTGTTATTATAGCTTGCTAGCTGATTATGTTATTGATATGAGTAATTGTGAGACCTATGTGTTATTGTGAGTATGGTTAGTTCATAATATTTGCTGAAACTTGAATGCTGGCTTTTCATGTTACAACAACAAGAGCAAACAGAGTTTGTAAAAGTTTTTCTTTATCACTTTCAGTTTATCAACTGAATTGCTTGAGGACAAGCAAATGTTTAAGCTTGGGGGAGTTGATACGTCTCCAACGTATCTACTTTTCCAAACACTTTTGCCCTTGTTTTGGACTCTAAGTTGCATGATTTGAATGAAACTAACCCGGACTGACGCTGTTTTCAGCAGAACTGCCATGATGTTTGTAAGTGCATCTAGTGCCACCCTAGTTGGTTTTGGAGTATTGACGACAAAGTTGGTTGAGGGACTAATGCGTTTGTGAGAATTGCAGGATAACGCAGGTAGTGCCCTCATTGATTCGGTTTACCTACCGGAGACGACCCCTAAAAATGTATGAAGACATTGAAGACAATGGTGGTATGAGAAGATATTCATATTGAAGACTATGACATGAGAAGACATTATGTGAAGACTATGGAGCACGAAGACTGTGTGGTTTCGCTGTTTCCTTTTCTTCTTTGTTGAGTCATAGGAACCACCGTACTGTTAAGTGGGGTCCAAGTGAACTAAGTCAGAGTGACTGAAGTGATGCTCAACTTGTCTTCGAGCGAAGACAATGAGAGCAAATCTTATCTAGAGCTGGATGAGTCAGCTTTGCTTGTAGCCCAAGTAAAGTTGCCGCGTGTGTTTGAAATCTGACCATTGGAACACGTGTCAGTTCCTTGGTGACCCTGGGTCATTTTGGACAAATCAGGTCGGGTTGCCTAGTGGCTATAAATAGCCACCCCCCTACACCATAAATTGGTGGCTGCTCAGAGTTTGTGCACAAGTTTTGTCGTTTGAGAGCAACCCACCTCGAAGCATTTGAGAGAGAGAAATCCTTGTGAGGACAAAAGCCCAAACACCCAGAGCCAAAGAGTGTTAGGCATCACTGAAGTCTTTCTGTCTGTGTGACGTGAAGACTTATTACACTTGAGGACTATGAATCCTCCAGCCGGTTAGCCGTCGCGTTCTGAGCATCCAAGAGTCATTGTGGATTGCCGGTGAACGAAGTCTGTGAAGGTTTGGAAGTCTCCCTTGAAGACTTACCAGAGTGATTGGGCGAGGACTGGGTGTCCTTAGCTCAAGGGGAATAAGGTGAAGACACGGTCTTCTGAGTTAAATCTCAGCCTCCCTAACCAGACGTGCGGTTGTCACAGCAACTGGAACTGGTCCAACAAATCCTGTGTCTTCAACAAGCGACTGGTTCTATCCCTTTCCATCATTTACTTAAGTTTTTCTTCATGAAGTCATTGCCTATCTGTGTATCTGTTTGACTTCATTGCTTGACTACTACTGTTGATTGGCTTCATACTATCTTCCATCCCGATCCTTACTTCCTAGCTGCTATTAGTCCTGTACTTTCACATAATTGCATACTTGACTATGGCTTGCTTAGGGTAGTTTATCTTTCGCTGCATATCGATTAGGTCATTTCTGCTGTTTGTCTTCGAAACTTCTAAGTTTTGAAGACTTTCATAAAAATCGCCTATTCACCCCCCCTCTAGTCGATACTAGCACTTTCAATTGGTATTAGAGCAAGGTACTCCCTTGTTCTGTGTGATTCGGTTTAACCACCTGGAGTTTCAGCTATGTCGACTACAAGGATAATAAATGTCTCCGCTGCTTGCCCCGTGTTCGATGGAACTGAAGATCCCTACTGGAAGAATAAGATGCATATGCATCTTGAAGCCATTGATGTCGACCTCTGGTATGTCGTCAAGAATGGCGTTCCCAAAACTGGTGAAGGTGTCACCCCCACTGATGTCAAGAAGTTCATTCAACTGGACTCTACTACAAAGAACATCATCTGTGGTCATCTGACCAAAGGACAGTAGGCCGTGTGAGTGCTCTGGAAATGTCGAAGCTAGTCTGGGACTGGCTATCCAAGGTCAACGAAGGCGTCTCAACCCAGAGAGATCAAAGAATCAGTGTTCTTCGCAACCTCTTCAACCGCTTCAAGAGAAACAACAATGAAAATGTCCAGCTCACGTTTGATCGCCTCACTGACATCACAAATGAACTTCGAGCTCTTGGCGCAACACTACAAGAAATATGTCAACTAGTGACCTTCTGTCAGTGACCCTGGAAGAATTGGTCATAGATCTATGACCATTTCAGACCAATTGGTCAAAAGCTGTTTGAGGGGCTCCAAACCCTAAACCATTGCGACCATTTTGGTCAGAAAGTTCATAATTTCCTTACACGAAAAGGTCATAAAGCAAACAGCGCTAGTCCGCTGCCTTATTTCTAGTTGTTAACGACCAATATAGATGGTCATAGCCTTGTAAATTGTGGTGGGTTGCTATGACTAGGCGCCACCTCATCAGTTTTGCCTATGTGTCATGTCCATGTGGCAGTTTTTGCCCTAGGTTGTGAAGCAACCTATATTTCTGTCATTCCCAAAATTCCCAAAACAATCTCATAAATTCTTTGGGTCATATCTTCGTCAAATATGTAAAAACTTTCCTTGCCTAGTTCAAAAATAATTCAAAAATATTCATTTTCCTATTCTGTTCAAAATAACAGTTTGTGAAGGAAGTACCACTTTGGCATGTCCAAATAGTATCCATTTTCTACAGTGCTTTTCTATGCCCAAATAACCATCCTCAACCAAATGCCAGCTCAATCCATTCATTATTTTGAGTCGAGCTTCAACATTCGTATTTATGTCCAGTGTGGTAGTTTGCAAAGCAAGTACCACATAGGCTCCTCCTTTTGAGCTGAAAATTTGTGAAGACGGTCTTCTTAGTAACTGATCATCCTCAGCCAAAACTCACGCCCATTAGCCATGTGCATTTCCCATACCGCAAATCAAACACTTGGCTGCTTATTCATGTTTAAGCATCGATCGGTCTCCTCGTGAGAATCTTATGTTGTGATTTTCTTCCTAGCACCTACCTGGGGAGTGCCGAACCCACTAGACATAGTAAGGCCGCCCAGAACACATGGCAACGCCACGTTCACGCGGTGACCACGCGGCGGGCATGCGAGTTTACGCGCTCTAGAGTTGGGGCTCTCGGCCACCGCCCAAACCTCGACTTATCGCCACCAAACCATGTATTTATGATTAAATAGGTCCTTATGTAACTATAAATGATTTTTGGAAAAAATAAATAGCAAACTATGAGGCAGCTGCAGTTCAAATTTCACCCGCATCCAGCTGAATCGGCGAAAATTTGTCTTTTTCACGAGAGGTGGATCAAAACTTTTTGCACCCAACCATTTTGTTAATTGTGCATTAAATATGTCCTAGTATTTTATAAAATTGATTTGGTCCAATTTTGCAACAATTATTTGGTAGTTCCTTCACGAAAGAACCTCCTTTTGGGCACTCGGAAAATGAAAAATGGTTTTTTCATGCAAAGAAAGTGAAAACTCCCTTAGGCAACATTGTTTGGAATTCCAATATGCACCCTTGTGCACAATATGAGATCATTTGAACAAACTATGCCATGAATGTGGCCATAAGATTGATCATTTGGCTTGAAAGCCATGAATCTTCACGCATGATAGCTCATTTCTCAGAACACTTTTTTAAAATAATTTCTGTATTACAAGTTTATTATTTTTCCTGGAAACTTGGTCATATATAATGACACAATGCGAAGGTTTTCCAATTTTTTGATTTTTTTTTAATTTTTTATGCCCGTTTCAAAATGCGGTCAAAACGACGGGAATGACCGTTCCTAGCTAGTGGTTGAATTTTATAATTTTTTGGTGTTTCTCTGATTAATAGATACTTATGTACCTAGAAATGATTTTTGGAAAAAATAAAGAGCAAACTATGAGGCAGCTATAGTTCAAATTTGACCCGTTTCCACCTGAATCGACGACAATCTGTCTTTTTCACCAGAGGTGGATCAAAACTTTTTTCACCCAACCATTTTGTCAATTGTGCATTATATATGGCCTAGTATTTTATAAAATTTATTTGGTCCATTTTTGCAACAATTATTTGGTAGTTCCTTCACAAAAAAATCTCCTTTTGGGCACTCGGAAAATGAAAAATGAATTTTCCGTGCAAAGAAAATGAAAACTTCCTTAGGCAACATTGTTTGGAATTCCAAGATGTACCATTGTGCACAATATGAGATCATTTGAACAAACTATGCCATGAATGTGGCCATAAGATTGATCATTTGGCTTGAAAGCCATGAATCTTCACGCATGATAGCTCATTTCTGAGAACACTTTTAAAAATAATTACCGTATTACAAGTTTATTATTTTTCCTGGAAACTTGGTCACATATAATGACACAACGCGAAGGTTTTCCAATTTTTTGATTTTTTTTGAATTTTGTATGCCCGTTTCAAAATGCGGTCAAAACGGCGGGCTTGACCGTTCCTAGCTAGTGGTTGAATCTTGGAATTTTTTTGGTGTTTCTATGATTAAATAGATACTTATGTACCTAGAAATGGTTTTTGGAAAAAATAAAGAGCAAACTACAAGGCAGCTACAGTTCAAATTTGACCCGCTTCCAGCTGAATCGGCGGATATTTGTCTTTTTCACGGGAGGTGGATAAAAGCTTTGGACACTCAACTATTTGGTCAGTTGTGCATTATATATGGCCTATTATTTTAGAAAATTGATTTGGTAAAATTTTACAACAAATATATAGTATGTCCTTCACAAAAAAACTCATTTTGGACACTTTAAAAATGGAAAATGATTTAAAAAACTAATTTCTTCTAACTCTTTTAAAAGATATTTGTCTTATTTCGGTTTGTCACTATTCCTGAAAACTAAGGTCAAATTTGATGAAACATGAGAAGGTATTTTATTTTCATTTTATTTTTCAGATCATAAAATAGCCTATATGATTTAGCACCTTACTTTTAGTCGATTACGACCAATTTAGATGGTCAAAAAATGTAGTACTGATAACTGCGTTCTGATTGGTCCAGGAGCATCTCACGCGGATCGTGCCTAATCACCGTCGGATGCTCCTGATCCAACGGCCCGCCCGTCTCACCCACGTCGCCCAACCCACAACCCGCACTCCCTCCCACGCACCCAACCGCACCCAACCCCTCGTGCCCTCCTCTCTCTCTCTCTCTTGAACCCTAGTGCTCCACTCCTCCCTGGCCGCCGCCACCTCCGGCACCCTCTGTCCGCCACCACCTCCGGCGCCCTCTGTCTGGCGAGATCCATATGGATCGATCCCCTCCAATCCGCCACCACCTCCGGCACCCTCTGTCCGGCGAGATCCATATGGATCGATCCCCTCCAACCCTCCAACCCATGACTCCTCCTCCTCTCCTCCTCTCTAGATCTCTGGATCGACCCAACCGCCAGCCCCAATTTGTTCGTTCAGTTAATCGGCTCAGCTCCATCAACACGCCAAATCTCCACGACCAGCCGCATTTCCCTCCCGTAGCCGACATGCCTAGGAAGGAGCGTGACGCAGAGGGCAGCCGGAGCTCGTCGCGGCGGTGGCGGTCGCCGTCCGACTCGGACTCGGACTCCAACTCCGGCGGCTCGCCCCGCCGGGGCCGCAGCCGCCACCGCCGCAGGAGCCGCCGCAAGGCCGCCCCGTCCTCCTCCTCCTCCTCCTCCTCCAGCGGCGCAAGTGATTCGCAGGCGTCCGGCTCCGGCTCCGACTCCGGGGACCGCCGGAGGAGGCGGAGCGGGAGCGCCAAGCGCGGGGGCGTCACCGAGGAGCAGATCCTGGAGTACATGTCCAAGAAGGCGTAGAAGAAGGTGGGGGTTTCCGCTCGGCTGCCTTCCTGCCCCGTGCCTAGGGTTTCTGTTGCTAACTTGTTTGTCGATGGTGCTGCTTCTGCAGGCCGAGAAGGTGGCCAAGAAGATGAAGGCCAACGTGGTGTCGGGCTACTCCAACGATTCCAATCCTTTTGGCGATCCCAACCTCACAGAGAAGTATGCGCATTCGCCCCCATCCTCCGATAACATTACACATTGCATTGGTGATGCTTGCTTTACCAGTAGAAACTTGGGTTGGCACCTGTTTGCTTATATGCTCCTAACTTTGCTGTTACAACCGATAACATTACACATTTCTGCTCCTAACTTTGCTGTTACAAACGTTGTACTTCTTCATTTGTTTGCCGGTTGTCCTAATTATGTACAGTTTGTGGTCCACTTTCAGAGCAATCTATAGTGTTGCAAACTGAATTACTACTGCTTTGTCTTATGATACAAATCTGAAAAGAATTTTATGCGAGCACAGATAAACCATCCACCTTTGATGATTTCTACAGTGGGAATGAGGCCTTGCTTATTTGTAAATAGCTTTGGAAGTCGATTAGTAGCCTAAGTATCTTGTGTGTATGCTTATATGCTTTATGGCATATTTCCTGTACCAACAATATAATATAAATGCGTGAGTATACCTTCTGTTGTCAAAGCAGAGAGTAGTTCCTTGTAATTTCAGTTTATCTTCTGGAGTGTCATTTCAGTTAACCTTCTGCTGATGCTACTTAGTATGTGCTCACATATTCATGCTGGAGAGATAATAATGTTGTTAGATTGCTTACTGTTCTTTCATTTCTGCATACGGCTTACTCTGTTTCCCCGCACTCTGCATATGCCCTGTTTCGAGGGAGTGTTTTTGTTTCATGCACGATAAACTGGCCGTTGCTAACTTGTCTTTGGCGTCTTGTATGGAGCTGTAGCTGACAGCGACTGACTGTGTGGAGCAACAGTTTGTCTTGCTTCTGTCCTGCTATGGATGAATGCTTCTTGAATGCATCTTGTCTTTGGTTCATTTTGTAGTACAGTAGAATGGATGCATATGCTATGTACGTGTTCATCTCTTCAAATTTGTGCAGCAGCAGTTTGGAGCTTCCATTCTGCTATGGTATCTTTGCTTAATTTGTACTACTATTAGAATGCAGACATTGCTTTGGTCCCAAATAATCTGTTGCTTGCTTCGGATAAGTTGACATGTTGTGCATATAATCTGTGTGAAGTTGTGAACAACAATAGATACAGAGCTGGCCTCTTTGTTTTTCAAGGAGAGCCTGCTGCAGCTTTTCTGTTGCCATTGACTGAAATTGTCGGCCTCCCAATTCTTATCCAACATGTTACTGCTCCTGGCAAACTGAATTGCTGGCCTCCCCTTGCTTGCTTCATCTCTCGCAGTTCTGTTAGATGCTCTACTTCTTAGTAGTGGGTGGGGGTCTTGTTGCTTGTCTCTGTCTGGATCCGGCATGTGCCAGCCTCATGATGCCAACATGTTTGTTGTAAAAACCTTATCAATGCTGAATCGTTCAAACATTAATATGCTTGCTAGACTAACCAATCTTATGGCTCAACTAATTGATGGCAGCCAAATTCCGCTAGTCTTGCCTTAATCTCCCTGGCAGGCAGGCGCATCAGACGATGCACTAGCCTCTCCGCCGCCTTTCCTTTTATTTAGAACGATGCTTCATCCCATCCGGCTGTTACGACAACGTTAGGCCAACATGCTCATGTTTCAGTTTACCCACTCCTAGCTAGCAAAGCAGATGTCTTGTTTCCTTCCTCTTTGATTTGTTCGAGTACTATCTGCACGTTAGTTTTTTCGTTGATTAGTTGGTATTTTCTGCTCATCTATGTTTGACATATATTTGTTCTATTTGAAGGTGCAGATTGTATAAGATGGGAAATGGACAACTCCAACCATTCCAAACCAGTTCAAGGGGCCATGGAAACAAAAGGTACACCATGAACTATCTCATGGCAATATGACTAGGTAGTCTATTTTCTTAGACAAGCAGCGATGTGTATTACAAGTTCTGAGCTGAGATTTCTGTGTATTCAGAATATCAAGAACCTGAACAACAAGGGCAAAGTGGAAGGCACCGCTGGTCGACAACCCAGGTAACCTGAGCTTACGCACTGCTATACTTTCTTTCGAACTTATTCTTTGAAAATTCAAAGCTTATGCAGTTTTGCTACAAGTACCATAATTTGCATTGAAGATATTGTATTCTGTTGCTGTATCATTGTTTAATAAAACCACAGCATGATGCTCACATGAGATATACACATGTTTCTGTGCTGTTTGATTCAAGCTTACTCTCGTTATAATGTATTCTATTGTTGTTTTGCTACAAGTTGTGTGTTGATTTGATAACAGGAGTTTCCTTGTCCTGGTCCTATACTGCATTTTGACTCCTATGTGAAAGTGCTAGTATCGACTAGAGGGGGGGTGAATAGGAAATTTTTATGAAAGTCTTCAAAACTTGGAAGTTTCAAAGGCAAACAACAGAAATAACCTAATTCATATGCAGCGGAAGATAAACTACCCTGAGCAAGCCATAGTCAAGTATGTAATGATGTGAAAGTACAGGACAAGTAGCAGCTAGGTAGTAAGGATCAATATGGAAGATAGTATGAAGCCAATCAACAGAAGTAGTCAAGCAATGAAGTCAAACAGATACACAGATAGGCAATGACTTCACGAAGACAAACTTAAGTAAGGTTGGGAAGGGATAGAACCAGTTGCTTGTTGAAGACACAGGATTTGTTGGACCAGTTCCAGTTGCCGTGACAACTGTACGTCTGGTTAGGGAGGCTGAGATTTAACTCAGAAGACCGTGTCTTCACCTTATTCCCCTTGAGCTAAGGACACCCAGTCCTCGCCCAATCACTCTGGTAAGTCTTCAAGGGAGACTTCCAAACCTTCACAGACTTCATTCACCGGCAATCCACAATGACTCTTGGATGCTCAGAACGCGACGCCTAACCGGCTGGAGGATTCACAGTCCTCAAGTGTAATAAGTCTTCAGGTCACACAGACAGAAAGACTTCAGTGATGCCTAACACTCTTTGGCTCTGGGTGTTTGGGCTTTGTCCTCGCAAGGATTTCTCTCTCTCAAATGCTTCGAGGTGGGTTGCTCTCAAACGACAAAAGCCGTGCACAAACTCTTAGCAGCCACCAATTTATGGTGTAGGGGGTGGGCTATTTATAGCCACTAGGCAACCCGACCTGATTTGTCCAAAATGACCCTGGGTCACTAAGGAACTGACACGTGTTCCAACGGTTAGATTTCAAACACACGCGACAACATTTCTTGGGCTACAAGCAAAGCTGACTCATCCAGCTCTGGATAAGATTTGCTCTCATTGTCTTCGCTCGAAGACATAGGTTTTGAGTTGAGCATCACTTCAGTCACTCTGACTTAGTTCACTTGGACCCCACTTAGCAGTACGGTGGTTCCTATGACTTAACAAAGAAGAAAAAAGGAAACAGCGAAACTACACAGTCTTCGCGCTCCAAAGTCTTCACGTAATGTCTTCTCATGTCATAGTCTTCAATATGAATATCTTCTCTTACCACCATTGTCTTCAATGTCTTCATGCATTTTTAGGGGTCATCTCTGGTAGGTAAACCGAATCAATGAGGGACACTACCTGCGTTATCCTGCAATTCTCACAAACGCATTAGTCCCTCAACCAACTTTGTCGTCAATACTCCAAAACCAACTAGGGGTGGCACTAGATGCACTTACAATCTCCCCCTTTTTGGTGATTGATGACAAACTGGTTGAAGTTTTCAACGGGGATAAAGTATGTGAAATTGTAAGGATAGGGAATTGTCTTCATAAGTTGCAAGAGCTCCCCCTGAGATGTGCATATAAGTAATTTGCTTTTGGAATGCAAATGCACATGGCAGGTTGTACTTGTGGAGATCCACATCAACTTATGAAGATAATTCATCATGCATGAAATGATATAGTAAGTAGAATGACATGCATAATGAGAAATGGACGTCTGCAGAATGATCTAAGTGCGGAAGTTATCATCGCACATGCGGAATTTATCATCGCATCATAGTAAAGCAAATAAGTAGCAGAAGTAGCAGACGACCATCAAGTTTAGGTGTTACAACTCAAAGAACCAAATGTTTCAAAATGCAAGAGTTTTAAGCACGCAGCAAAATATAATGCAACCGCCCATATGAACCCGCTTGAAGACTATCAACTCATACGCTTCTCCCCCTTTTGTCAGTAATGACCAAAAAGGTTTGAAGACATAGAGCATCTACTCGTCATGAGTAGGTGAAGCAGCTAGGTCGTTGTCATTGGTTGGCGGTGCAGATGAACTTGGTGCAGTGTCGATGCGCGCAGTAGTAGGAGGTGGTGAAGTAGCGTCATCTTCATCATCGATCACTCTGGCATTAACTGTTGCCGCGGAAGAAGAATATTTAGAGTCTTCAAGAGATGGAGTGCGACGTAAGACAGCAGTCCGTGGAGGAGTGGAGTCAAACTGGAATCTTTCATTGAAGCCATCGTCTTGAAGATCAGCTTCAGCACTGAGGAGGGTCAAACTCTTCCATGATCGCCGGCAAGTTTCATGAGCAACAAAGGCATTCTTGGTGGCAAGGTTGCGAATGCGATTGACATCCACCAAGAGGCTTTGCATCTGTCTCTTGAGCCAGAAATGATGCTTATCCTGTTTCTAATGAAGGGCCACAAGAAGTTCTCGGTCATTGAGAACGCGAGAACGCTTCCGAGGCCTTTGGGCAATGGTGCTTTCAGTGGCTTCAGTGGGCACTCTGTGAGGCAGACGAGTGTTACCAGCCAGTGGATAGATTCATGTTGCTGCTTGAACACCTTCAATAGGCTGAGTGATGCTTTGGTGCTCAATGTTCTGAAGACAAAGCGGCGTCTTGGCAGGGTCAGAGTATATAGCATCAACTGACATATCAACCTCTGGCAGAAAGATTATATGATTGCGAGCAGAGGGCTAATAATTGGCAGTTGAGTGTCGCTTGATGAGGCGCATGACCCATGGAGCATAGAACTTCAGACCAAATAGGTCAGAGCCGGAAGCAGCAAGTTGCCTGATGAAGAATTCTTGCGTGTTGAAGCTGATGCCATTGAGAATATAGAAGACCAAAGTCTTCATTGCTCCTTCAAGCTTGGCCGCTGATGAATGTCCCTTGACTGGCCATAGAGTTCGCCTGATGATATGATATATGGTGCGAGGCAGATACTCAAGGTCTTCAACAAAGAAATGTGTGGGATACTCAGCATCAGATGGCAAAGGGTTCATCATGCTCAGCATCTGGCTCATATTGGGTTCTGGCTTATGAAAGATGCTCTCCACAGCATTCCGGTGTAGCTGACAGTCAGGCTCATAAAGTTCTCCAGGAGTGGCTAGCCCTGTAAGCTCGATGATATCCATAGCTTTGGCTTCATGATGAACATTTCCAGTCATCCACTCGAGAACCCATGTCTTGATGTCTCTGTAGTAGCCGCGAATGTGCAGAGTGGCATAGAATTGAAGCAATAGCTCTTCATTCCAATGTTCTTTGTCTGTCACAAAGTGGAGCATTCCAGCATCGCGAAAGCAATCAAGTGCTTCTTCTAAGCATGGCAATCCAGCAATAGCTTCAGTGTCGAGGCATATTTGAGGGAAAATGCGCCCTTGATCATATAGTACAAAGGAGTAATAGCTTGTCTGCTGATAGCTCCAGAACCGATCTGATGATATCCTTGGCTTGGAGTAGGGGTTCTTGGCGCTGTCAAAGAAGGTATTGTGGCTTTTGAAGCCATTAGCATTGAAGGACCCTGGTGAGTTGGCAGTACCTGGAAACCTTGGCAACCTTGGCTTTGGCTTCTGGACCTGAGGCCTATGCTCAACATGATAGTCAAATTGCGGTCCTGAGGCAGAGGGCGGAGGCACCAGAATGGGCCATCGGACAGTGGTAAGCTGACCGTGATTGTATGCTTGCTCAATTGTGTGAGGCCTTGGTGGCGGAACAGGAGCAGGGGCAACAGCTGAGGCGTCAGGCTGCACAACAGGTGCTTCGGGAGTAGTTGTCGTATTTGCTTCAGGTGCAGCATCCTCATGGGCTTCAGGTGCAGCATCCTCATTGGTTTCAGGTGCAGCATCAGTGGTTTCAGGTTCAGTGGCCACATTAGCTTCAGGCACACTAGTTGGCGCAGGCTCCACATTAGCGTCAGCCATGACTACGTCACTGGCTTCATTGGCGTTGGTGGTGGCAGCCTCAACATTGTCAACCTCCTCTTGACGAACAGGAGGGACGGGCACAGGCACGTTCACATCTGGAACTGCTTCTTCTACAATCGCTGGGGGAGTAGGTACACGTACTTCTTCTTCATTTTCCTCGACTGATGCAGCCAGAATGTCTTCAGCAGCATGTGCTTGAGACTTGGAGACATTCACAGTTGGAGCAGGTTCAGAAAATACTTGTCGTGCAACGGGAGAACGTTGCACTTCTCCTTCTAGAACGCTCGACAGAGGGACTTGAGGCCTTTGTCCTCTGCGAAGCCTGCGAAGTGCTGGATTCACCTTAGGAGATGGAGTTGGCTGGGCCTGAAAGTCTTCATCGTCTTCTTGCACTGGGGGTGTAGCTTGTTGTTGTTGTTGGGGAGTACTGGGGTGTCAGGACCCCGACTCGATGTCACATTGATCTAGCCGGTAACACCTCATATCACTTTGCGGCCTCACGCACGGTATCCCCACGGGTGTCGCCTTACCTTTTCCCGGGACCGTTTGCGCCTTTTGGCTCACGTATATGATAGTGTCGCTAGCATCCATATGATAAGGAGCCCGGGCTGACATGACTAGTCGTAAACCCAAAGTGGCACAGACTTACAGGGACAGGCATCCATGACCCAGCTTCGAACGTGTCGGTCATCAGCAAGTGGGTCCGGGCTGTAGCACTGGGCTAGCAGGACTCCGGTAAACCGGGCTGTAGCGGGCTAACAGGACTCCGGTACTCAATGCGTGACATTTCCCCGAAGGGACAGACACAGAAACGAAGAAGGACACATGCTGGCCAGCCTAAGTGTTCCAGAGCAGTAGCAAGCTACCATGGCTCAGCGGTAACACTAGGAGACATTTCCCGGTAAGAGAGGCTACTAAGGATAAACAACTAGGTAGTCAGATCCCACACATACCAAGCATTTCAATCATACACACAATATGCTCGATATGTGCAAATACAACGAAGCATCACAACATGACTCTATGACACAAGTACTTTATTTAAGGCTCAGAGAGCCATACATAACATACACAAAGGTACGGGTCTCACGACCCAACATTCAAGTCATACAGTCATACAAACCAGCAGCGGAAGTAACTTGTCTGAGTACAGACAACTAGTAAAATAAAAGAGGCTTGGAAAGCCTAACTATACTACGTGGTCCTTCACAAGCTCAGGATCACCACCTGGGCCTTTAGCCTACTCGTTGATGTCAACGTCTACATAGAACCCATCAGAAGGGGTTGCAGCGTCTTCTGTAAAATGTAAATTATAGCAACATGAGTACAAAGGTACTCAGCAAGACTTACATCAGATCCTACATACATGCATATTATCAAGAAGGGTTGGTGGAGTTATTGCAGCAAGCCAGCTTTGACTCTTGGCTAGACTATCCTACGATACTCCAACTTGAAATGGTTTTGCGCACACGAGTCCACTACTCACCAATTCAATACACTACCGAGGATCCGCCTCCGTCTTCCTACGGAAGAGCCATCCTCGGCACTCACACTTATCTTGAAGCTTTTAGTAGTTTCCATTTACTTGTCTATGAACTGTATAGGCAACCAAGTAGTCCTTTACCGCGGACGCGGCTATTCGAATAGATCATGATAACCCTGCAGGGGTGTACTTCTTCATACATGTTTCCACCACTTAGCGCCTGCACACGACATGTGCTCGGCAGACTTCAAGCGAAAGCCGACGTGGGTGTAGACCACGACCTACCTAAACACTTAAGCCTCTAGTCCAGGTTTATCGCCTATTCAGGTTCCATCCGCAGGGAGTCCGGCCGAGGTTTCCCATACGGCCCCGAACGATGTGAACAGGGTTCCCGAGATACCTAACGGGTATTCGGTACACCGTGGCACGTACCTACCGCATCACAGCCCACCCCTACGGTCAGCGCTGTCCACGGCCTCCAGTAGGCTACAAACACCAGAAACTACTTGCAACTCCTGGACAGAGAGCTAGGGTGAATAAGAAGCCGAGCGGGGTCATATTTCAGGGCCCAATGCATGGTAGTAGCTGTATCTCAAATCACACATACAGATCTCAGTGCTTAAGGTCGGCTTCAATGAAACAACCCACCATGTACTCCTACATGGCCTCTCATCGATACCTTTACCAAATCGTGTTCACCACACCACTCTCCTTACCGACATAATCATTTCACTCTAGCCCATCACCCAGATGAACCAGACCTGACACGACTCTAAGCATAGCAGGCATAGCAAGGTAGGAACAACACATACATATGGCTCATACAACTCCTACACATGCTAGTGGGTTTCATCTAGTTACTGTGGCAATGACAGGTCATGCAGAGGAAATGGGTTCAACTACCGTAGCACACAGCAGTTTGAAACACGTTGTCTTAATGCAGTAAGAGAGAGCAGGAGTGAGAACATGGGATTGTATCGATATGATCAAATGGTTGGTTGCTTGCCTGATGGTTCGATGCACTGATACGGTTCTTCGTTAGGGTAATCACGGTACTCCTCGGAGGTAGAACCTGTCGCAAAGGACACCGATACACAACCATTACCAAACAATGTGCAACAATATGATGCATGCATGAAACATGGCAATATGAGTGTGTTGGGCTAGTGCAACTAAAACCAGAAGGGTTTGAACCAATTTGAATCAAAGATTCAAATTTCAAACTCAAGCATGGCCTTTTAAAGTGCTTTTCCTTGTTCTGCTTTAAACATCAATTTAACTTGTTTGATCATGCATGAAAATAGTACAGATGGACAGATTGGATTTTTCTGATCATTTTTCATATATAATTTGTCTGATTTGGAGTTACAGAATAAAAGTTATGAATTTTTGAAGTTTAAATAATATTCTGGAATTTCCTGATTTAATTAAATCCATAAATATATATATTGCGCCAGCATGACGTCAGCATGACGTCAGTGGTCAACTGCAGCTGGCTGGGGTCAAACCTGACGTGTGGGGTCCACACGTCAGTGACAGGGGGGTTTAACAGGGTTAATTTAATCCTAATTAGGAGTTAGTGGCGCTGGGGCCCACTGGTCAGTGTCAGGGGGGTTAACTAACAGTGATTAGCGCTAATCTAACCACCTGGCCGACGGGGCCCACGCGTCAGTGACCCTGGGGGGGTCAAACCCCAGGTCGAACAGGTCAAACCCACCGGCGACATGACGCCGGCGAGGCCCGAGACGGCGGCGCGATACGGAAACGCGCTACAGGGCACGGGCGAGGCCGTGCTTGGGCTCGTTGGAGAGCCCTTGCTCCCACGCGTCGAACGGTGGTGGTGGCCGTGTCTGTGGTGGCCGGTACCGATGACGGCGAGCTCGTGAGCAGCAGCCGGAGTTCGGGTGCGGTCGGGATCGGCGCTGCTGCTCGCAGGTGAGGGAGCTGAGGCGCTGGAGGGGCTCTACGGGTCGCGGCAAGCACAACGGGTGCACGCCCGTGACCAAATGGTCACCGGGGCTTCGCTGGCGACGAGCCCGTGCGGCGGAGCGTCTCGGCTCCGGTAGAGGGGCGGCTAGAGCTCGAAATCGAACATGGGGTTAGGGGGAAACGAAGCAGGGGCTCACGGGGATCATGCAGGGAGGGTCAGCGAGCTCGGGGAAGCATGAACGGCGGCGAATCGACGGCGACCATCGGCGGCGGTCGAGGACGAAGACGATGGCGTGGAGGCGATGCAGAGCTTCCCGAGGGGCTTGGCTTGGTGGGGAGGAAGAGGGGGTCGCGGCGGAGCTCCTGAGCTCAGCGGAGGGGCGAGGGGTGGCCGGTGGCGGCTGCTATGGCGAACGGCGGCGATGGTTGCGTTCAAACACGGGAGAGGGAGAGCGAGGGAGAGGAGGGGAAGAACCGAGGGAGAGTGAGAGAGAGGAGGGGAGGGCGTGGCGTCGTTCCAGGCCGTCCAGACGAGGAGGGGAGGGGCAGGCGGGCAGGCGAGCTGGTGGCGTGGCGCGGTGGCGCGCGCGCGCGCCGGGCACACTCCCCTCCCTCTGTCGAGGACGAAGACAACAGAGGAGGGAGACGGGCTGGGCCGCCTGCTGGCTGGGCCGGCCAGCTGGCTGGGCCGGACAGGGAGGAGCCCAGGTAAGCTCCTCCTTTTATTTATTTTTGTTTTTCTAATTTCTGACATTTGTTTTGATTTAAATAAAATATTAAATCATTTTATAACCTTATGCCAATTTTTGCAGGAGCTAGATATATTATTCCAGAGCTCCCCAACAGGTGGCATAATTTTTGGACATATATTAATATATATAACTAATATATTTCCAATGCAAATATTTATGCATTAATTCCAAATGCCCAAAATAAATACCTATGAGCTCTTAAAAATATTGGTTTGATTTTTATCTCTGTCCAATATTTTCAGAGAGCAACATGAGCATTTTCTTGGACCCTTTTGGAGAAATTTTTATTTGGGTCATTTTCAAAAATGATTCTGAGGGTTTCACAATTCCCCATTTCAAGTTTCTGATGAAAGAGTAAACATGATGCAACACTCTAATGCATGACTAGCTAGGGTGTGACAACTCACCCCCACTCAAAAGAATCTCGTCCCGAGATTTGGGTTCCTCCGGGAAGAAGGCGGGATACTCGAGTCGAAGACGATCCTCCCTTTCCCAAGTTGCTTCATCCTCAGAATGGTGCGACCATTGTACTTTGAGAAACTTGATATTATGACGTCGAGTGGTACGCTCGGCCTGATCGAGGATACGAATGGGGTACTCTCGATATGTAAGATTATCTTGGAGATCAAGCGTTTCGTGGTTCACTCCACGGATAGGATCCGAGAAGCAACGCCTGAGTTGAGAAACGTGGAAGACATCGTGGACTCTGGAGAGGTGCGGAGGTAGTTCCAACTGGTAGGCAACTTCTCCTCGTTTGGCGAGAATGCGAAAAGGTCCAATGTAACGAGGAGCCAATTTGCCCTTTGATACCGAAACGATGGGTTCCCTTCAGAGGGGTGACCCGAAGATAAGCCTTCTCGTCAACCTCGAAAGTCATAGCCTTATGTTTTCGGTCATATTGACTCTTTTGACGAGATTGGGCTGTTTTCAACTTTTCACGAACGATACGAACTTGTTCTTCTGCTTCCTGAATCATATCCGGGCCAAAGAATTGTCTTTCCCCGGTCTCTGACCAGTTAAGGGGTGTTCGACACCGTCGTCCATAGAGAACTTCAAAAGGGGCTTTACCCAAGCTAGATTGATAGCTGTTGTTGTAAGCGAATTCGGCAAATGGAAGGCACTTCTCCCAGTCCATTCCGAATGAGATAACAGAGGCTCGAAGCATGTCTTCTAGAATCTGGTTGACGCGTTCCACTTGACCACTCGACTGAGGGTGGAAGGCGGTGCTAAAGGAGAGACGGGTTCCCATAGCATTTTGGAAGCTTTCCCAAAATCGAGAGGTGAAAAGACTTCCTCGATCCGAGTTAATTTCCAAAGGAACACCATGGAGGGACACTATTCGGGAGATGTATAAGTCTGCCAGCTGACTAGCGGTTATACTCTCACGAACAGGTAAGAAATGGGCTACTTTGGAAAGACGATCGACAACGACGAAAATAGCATTATTCCCTCTCTTGGTCCTGGGAAAACCGGTAATGAAATCCATACCAATTTTATCCCATTTCCATTCAGGAATAGCTAAGGGTTGAAGGGTGCCAGCAGGCCGTTGATGCTCTGCTTTTACACGACGACAGACGTCGCAATTTGCAATATACTGAGCAATCTCTCTCTTCATCCTAGTCCACCAGAACCTCTGGCGTAGGTCCTGATACATCTTAGTACTACCGGGATGAATGGTGAGAGGAGATTCATGAGCCTCCTTAAGGATCAACTGCCGTAGATGCTGGTTCTTGGGAACCACTAGACGGTTCTCAAAGTACACAACACCATGATCATTTGTGGAGAAACAACTAGCACCTCCGCTAGCAATGTTCTCTTTGATTTTAGATATTCCCTTATCTCGCTTTTGGGCAGCGATGATTTGATCCGTAAGAGTAGGTTTTGCTACCAAGGTGGAAAGAAAACCTTGAGGTACAATGTGAAGGTTAAGCTTCCGAAATTCCTCATGGAGAAGCGGTTGACTTTGTTGTAACATCAGGTTGTTACAATAAGATTTACGACTTAGCGCATCAGCCATGACGTTGGCTTTCCCTGGGGTGTAGGTTATTCCTAAGTCGAAGTCTGTGATCAACTCAACCCAACGTCTTTGCCTGAGATTCAGATCCGGTTGGGTGAAAATGTACTTCAGACTTTGGTGATCAGTGAATATTTCGCAACGGTTACCGAGGAGGTAATGTCGCCAGGTCTTAAGTGCATAGACTACGGCTGCAAGCTCTAGATCATGAGTAGGATAATTCTCCTCATGTGGGTGCAATTGCCGTGAAGCGTAGGCAATTACGTGTCGATCTTGCATGAGAATGCAACCTAGTCCTTGTCGCGAGGCGTCGCAGTAGATAACAAAGTCCTTGGAGAAGTCTGGCGGTACCAGTACGGGAGCAGAGGTCAGGCGTCTTTTCAGTTCCTGAAAGCTGTGCTCACATTGTGGAGTCCATTCGAACTTCTTATCTTTCTTGAGGAGTTCGGTTAGAGGTTTGGCAACTTTGGAGAAGTTCTCGACAAAGCGACGACAATAGCTCGCTAAGCCCAGAAAACTCCGAACTTGCTTGACCGATTCAGGTGGAGTCCAATTAAGGACGGCTTGAACTCGCTCAGGGTTAACAGCAATACCTTTACCAGATATTACATGACCCAGATAGGTCACTTCTGACAACCAGAATTCACATTTAGAAAATTTGGCATAAAGGCGATGCTCTCGAAGTTTCTTCAACACTAGCCTTAGATGTTCGGCATGTTCTTCCTCGTTCTTGGAGTAGATGAGTATATCATCGAGGTAAACCACGACGAATTTATCCAAATACTCCATGAAGATTGAGTTCATTAACCGAGAAAAGGTGGCTGGAGCGTTGGTTAAACCGAAGGACATGACGGTGTACTCGTATTGGCCATAACGAGTAACAAAGGCCGTTTTAGGAATGTCCCCGTTTCTGATTTTGATTTGATGGTAGCCCAACCTCAAATCCATCTTGGAGAAGACTGAGGATCCAGCGAGCTGATCATACAGGTCGTTGATCCTGGGAAGCGGATATTTGTTCTTGATTGTGACCAAATTGACAGGTCGGTAATCTACAACCATCCGGTCCGTACCATCCTTCTTCTTGACGAATAGGACGGGGCAAGCCCACGGAGATGAGCTAGGTCGGATGAAACCCTTTTTCAAGGACTCATCGAGTTGTTTCTTAAGCTCGGCTAGTTCTAGTGGTGCCATCTTATAGGGTCTTCTAGCAATCGGAACGGTTCCTGGGATGAGGTCTATTACGAACTCAACATCCCTGTCAGGTGGAACACCTGGCAATTCTTCTGGGAAGACATCCGGGAAGTCACGGACTACCGGAACGTCCTCAAGGTCTGGCAAAGGGCTGGCGTTAAGAGAATATAATTGTCGCTTGGCTATTCGGGTCAAGACATTGACTATCTTCCCCGAAGGATGGGTGAGCTGAACAGTCCTAGAGAAGCAATCAATTTGGGCATGATGAGCTGACATCCAGTCCATACCCAGAATGATATTAATATCTGAAGATTTAAGGGCTATCAAAGACGCGAGGAAAACAAGTCTGTCGACTTGGATTTCATTTCCATGGCTTACTCTAGAAGTTTGCCATTTGGATCCCGGAGTTTGAATTACCATAGAGGTTGGCATATCACCGAATGCGACGTTATGCAAACGAGCATAATTTTCGGATATAAAAGAATGAGAGGCTCCTGTATCGAAAAGAACAGATGCCGGGTGGCAATTAACAAGAAGCGTACCGAGAACGACGTTGGGATCCTCTTGAGCTTCTTCGGCAGAGATACAGTTGACATGGCCACGTGAAGCGGTGACCGGCTTGGCGTGGAATACTTTTCCTGTCGGCTTGCCACGGCCAACAGCTTTAGCAGACTGGTTGGGGTTGGTCTGGGGACACTCACGCATATAGTGGCCAGATTCCCCACACTTGAAACAAGTCACGGAACTGGTACGTGGAGGAGCATTGTTGGTTGGACCCCCATAGGGCTTGGCTGGTGCAGACTGTTGAACAGGGCGAGGCGCCTGGAAAGATGGCCTCGGTGTGAACCTGGGTGGCAGGGCGGTGTTGGGCACCCACACGCGGCGCTTCTGAGGACCAGCACCGGATGAGGAACCCATGTCACGGCCATGCTTGCGTGTTGCGTCATAGTCAGTCTGACCAGTTTCAGCACTGATGGCTTTGTTGACAAGTTTCTGAAAAGATGTGCACTCATGCAGACGGAGGTCACGGCGAAGCTCAGGACTAAGTCCCTTACGGAACCTTGCTTGCTTCTTGGCATCAGTAGACACTTCCTCAGTTGCATATCGTGCGAGGTTACCAAACTCCCTGCTGTAAGCATCCACAGAAAGTCGGCCTTGGGTGAAACTGCAAAATTCCTCACGTTTACGGTCCATGAGACCCTCCGGAATGTGATGTTCACGGAAAGCCTCGCTGAATTCAGCCCAAGTAGTGACATGGCCCGCTGGGCGCATAGCTCCATAATTCTCCCACCATAGACTGGCGGGGCCTTCAAGATGATATGCAGCAAAGGTGACCTTGTCAGCCTCCGCTACCAGCGCGGAACGCAGTTTGTGAGAGATACTGCGAAGCCAGTCATCAGCGTCGAGAGGCTCGACGGAGTGGTGGAACGTGGGTGGATGTAATTTGATAAAATCACTGAGTGACACCACGTTAGTCCTCTGATGGTGTGCCGTGTTCTGTTCAATACGCTCCAACAAACGGTTGGTCTCCCGCTTGTTTCTCTCAGCTTCCATCATAACCTCGGCTAGGGAAGGAGGATGAGGCAGATTTGCATCCCTGACTTCACTGCCTTCGGCCTGCTCTTGAGGAGCAGGGTTAGTGCGCGTGTTGACCATCCTAGGTAAACAAGACAATGATTTAGTCAGGATGATAAAATTCCGACATAGGATATAAAATGTAAGGAATAACTCGAAATGCAAGATGATCATCCGTATGACATGGTAAATACAGAAACTGCTTCTTTATTCCATCGTCATACACACCATACAGGGTTTAGTACAAGACCAAACAAAGTACTATTACGGTGAAAAGAGGATTACATCTCATCGGAGGCATCCCAAGCTCCTATACATTATTTTTCTACACCTCCGGAAAGAGTACAAACTAGGTCATATCCCACGAGTCACGCGGGACGATAGACGACACAGCTAGTGCGAACTAGTGATACTACCACTAACTCAGACCGATCCGTAGTAGTCCTCGTAGAAGTCACCTCCATAGCCTGGAAGCTCAACATGATCATCCGGAAACAGACGATCTCGCGGAGCTTGTGGACCATAGGGGCTAGGATGAGGTCTTGGACCAACAGACGGTGGCCTGCGGGGACCGCGAGGTGGGGTGATGCCTCCTACATCACGCCAACCCATCACGTCTGGCAGAGCAGATCTCACAGGATAGAGATCGCGCATATCTGAATATCCAGCTTGCACCGCCGGTGCAAACCGAGTCAAAGTGGCCCAGTGGTCAGCACGGGTATTGAAGAGCTCTAACCTCAAGGCCCGATTTTCACGGTCCTTATCCTCGAGCATCTCAGCAGTGGTGCGAGTCCGTGAATCCTCCTGGGTGGGGTCAGCATAGATAGCCTGGAGATACCCTTGTGCTCCCGGAAGTGATCCTGGCATATACCGGAAATCAGAGTCCCGAAATAGTCCAGATCTGACTCGCATGATGGTCATCATAGAGTAGGCGGCGTCCTGCACAGCCATCTCAATAGTAACCCCGAGTCCATAGGAGCAGTGAAGGGGCTCGGTGGATCCAGGATAAGATGGAAATATCCTGACAGTGCAGAGATACTGGCTTTGATTAAAGTCTCGGAATTGCTCTTCGACCGTGTACTCAGGATACCAGCGGTATCCAGCCTCAGTCATTACCCTGACCAACTTGGCAGTATGGCCGGGTACATCTAGGCATCGAGTCAGGCGAACCACTTGATTGAGGTCGCGAGTGGCCATCTGAAAGCACAATCATAATGCAAAGGCATTAGAATTTCTAGCAAAATTTCGGCAGCATAACAGCTGTAAATGCTCAAGAAGGATTTTGAGACATTTGACAAAGGATTTCATACACACTCAACATCATCATATCAAAGTTCTGAGACCATCCTAGCAACATAATGTGGTAAAGAACTGAACTAGGCTTGTATCCATCATACCTATAAGGTACTACTGATTAGTAACACGTGATCCTGATAGAGAGAATAGATCCTAATTCCTTAACCCCCGGTGGAAGAATGGACTGACTCAGATCAGAATGTCATAAGATAAAGGAGTAAAAAGAGCCTTACGTTCCAACCCACAAACAATTCCCCTACATATAACTAAAGAATTTCTAGACTCAACATCGACCAGTTTGGCTTGGAGAACCTACAGGCAGTCCGGCTCTGATGCCAACGCTGTCAGGACCCCGACTCGATGTCACATCGATCTAGCCGGTAACACCTCATATCACTTTGCGGCCTCACGCACGGTATCCCCACGGGTGTCGCCTTACCTTTGCCCGGGACCGTTTGCGCCTTTTGGCTCACGTATATGATAGTGTCGCTAGCATCCATATGATAAGGAGCCCGGGCTGACATGACTAGTCGTAAACCCAAAGTGGCACAGACTTACAGGGACAGGCATCCATGACCCAGCTTCGAACGTGTCGGTCATCAGCAAGTGGGTCCGGGCTGTAGCACTGGGCTAGCAGGACTCCGGTAAACCGGGCTGTAGCGGGCTAACAGGACTCCGGTACTCAATGCGTGACATTTCCCCGAAGGGACAGACACAGGAACGAAGAAGGACACATGCCGGCCAGCCTAAGTGTTCCAGAGCAGTAGCAAGCTACCATGGCTCAGCGGTAACACTAGGAGACATTTCCCGGTAAGAGAGGCTACTAAAGATAAACAACTAGGTAGTCAGATCCCACACATACCAAGCATTTCAATCATACACACAATATGCTCGATATGTGCAAATACAACGAAGCATCACAACATGACTCTACGACACAAGTACTTTATTTAAGGCTCAGAGAGCCATACATAACATACACAAAGGTACGGGTCTCACGACCCAACATTCAAGTCATACAGTCATACAAACCAGCAGCGGAAGTAACTTGTCTGAGTACAGACAACTAGTAAAATAAAAGAGGCTTGGAAAGCCTAGCTATACTACGTGGTCCTTCACAAGCTCAGGATCACCACCTGGGCCTTTAGCCTACTCGTTGATGTCAACGTCTACATAGAACCCATCAGAAGGGGTTGCAGCGTCTTCTGTAAAATGTAAATTATAGCAACATGAGTACAAAGGTACTCAGCAAGACTTACATCAGATCCTACATACATGCATATTATCAAGAAGGGTTGGTGGAGTTATTGCAGCAAGCCAGCTTTGACTCTTGGCTAGACTATCCTACGATACTCCAACTTGAAATGGTTTTGCGCACACGAGTCCACTACTCACCAATTCAATACACTACCGAGGATCCGCCTCCGTCTTCCTACGGAAGAGCCATCCTCGGCACTCACACTTATCTTGAGGCTTTTAGTAGTTTCCATTTACTTGTCTATGAACTGTATAGGCAACCAAGTAGTCCTTTACCGCGGACGCGGCTATTCGAATAGATCATGATAACCCTGCAGGGGTGTACTTCTTCATACATGTTTCCACCACTTAGCGTCTGCACACGACATGTGCTCGGCAGACTTCAAGCGAAAGCCGACGTGGGTGTAGACCACGACCTACCTAAACACTTAAGCCTCTAGTCCAGGTTTATCGCCTATTCAGGTTCCATCCGCAGGGAGTCCGGCCGAGGTTTCCCATACGGCCCCGAACGATGTGAACAGGGTTCCCGAGATACCTAACGGGTATTCGGTACACCGTGCCACGTACCCACCGCATCACAGCCCACCCCTACGGTCAGCGCTGTCCACGGCCTCCAGTAGGCTACAAACACCAGAAACTACTTGCAACTCCTGGACAGAGAGCTAGGGTGAATAAGAAGCCGAGCGGGGTCATATTTCAGGGCCCAATGCATGGTAGTAGCTGTATCTTAAATCACACATACAGATCTCAATGCTTAAGGTCGGCTTCAATGAAACAACCCACCATGTACTCCTACATGGCCTCTCATCGATACCTTTACCAAATCGTGTTCACCACACCACTCTCATTACTGACATAATCATTTCACTCTAGCCCATCACCCAGATGAACCAGACCTGACACGACTCTAAGCATAGCAGGCATAGCAAGGTAGGAACAACACATACATATGGCTCATACAACTCCTACACATGCTAGTGGGTTTCATCTAGTTACTGTGGCAATGACAGGTCATGCAGAGGAAATGGGTTCAACTACCGTAGCACACAGTAGTTCGAAACGCGTTGTCTTAATGCAGTAAGAGAGAGCAGGAGCGAGAACATGGGATTTTATCGATATGATCAAATGGTTGGTTGCTTGCCTGATGGTTCGATGCACTGATACGGTTCTTCGTTAGGGTAATCACGGTACTCCTCGGAGGCAGAACCTGTCGCAAAGGACACCGATACACAACCATTACCAAACAATGTGCAACAATATGATGCATGCATGAAACATGGCAATATGAGTGTGTTGGGCTAATGCAACTAAAACCAGAAGGGTTTGAACCAATTTGAATCAAAGATTCAAATTTCAAACTCAAGCATGGCCTTTTAAAGTGCTTTTCCTTGTTCTGCTTTAAACATCAATTTAGCTTGTTTGATCATGCATGAAAATAGTACAGATGGATAGATTGGATTTTTCTGATCATTTTTCATATATAATTTGTCTGATTTGGAGTTACAGAATAAAAGTTATGAATTTTTGAAGTTTAAATAATATTCTGGAATTTCCTGATTTAATTAAATCCAGAAATATATATATTGCGCCAGCATGACGTCAGCATGACGTCAGTGGTCAACTGCGGCTGGCTGGGGTCAAACCTGACGTGTGGGGTCCACACGTCAGTGACAGGGGGTTTAACAGGGTTAATTTAATCCTAATTAGGAGTTAGTGGCGCTGGGGCCCACTGGTCAGTGTCAGGGGGGTTAACTAACAGTGATTAGCGCTAATCTAACCACCTGGCCGACGGGGCCCACGCGTCAGTGACCCTGGGGGGGTCAAACCCCAGGTCGAACAGGTCAAACCCACCGGCGACATGACGCCGGCGAGGCCCGAGACGGCGGCGCGATACGGAAACGCGCTACAGGGCACGGGCGAGGCCGTGCTTGGGCTCGTTGGAGAGCCCTTGCTCCCGCGCGTCGAACGGTGGTGGTGGCCGTGTCTGTGGTGGCCGGTACCGACGACGGCGAGCTCGTGAGCGGCGGTCGGAGTTCGGGTGCGGTCGGGATCGGCGCTGCTGCTCGCAGGCGAGGGAGCTGAGGCGCTGGAGGGGCTCTATGGGTCGCGGCAAGCACAACGGGTGCACGCCCGTGACCAAATGGTCACCGGGGCTTCGCCGGCGACGAGCCCGTGCGGCGGAGCGTCTCGGCTCCGGTAGAGGGGCGGCTAGAGCTCGAAATCGAACATGGGGTTAGGGGGAAACGAAGCACGGGCTCACGGGGATCATGCAGGGAGGGTCAGCGACCTCGGGGAAGCACGAACGGCGGCGAATCGACGGCGACCATCGGTGGCGGTCGAGGACGAAGACAATGGCGTGGAGGCGATGCAGAGCTTCCCGAGGGGCTTGGCTTGGTGGGGAGGAAGAGGGGGTCGCGGCGGAGCTCCTGAGCTCAGCGGAGGGGCGAGGGGTGGCCGGTGGCGGCTGCTATGGCGAACGGCGGCGATGGTTGCGTTCGGACACGGGAGAGGGAGAGCGAGGGAGAGGAGGGGAAGAACCGAGGGAGAGTGAGAGAGAGGAGGGGAGGGCGTGGCGTCGTTCCAGGCCGTCTAGACGAGGAGGGGAGGGGCAGGCGGGCAGGCGAGCTGGTGGCGTGGCCCGGTGGCGCGCGCGCGCGCCGGGCACACTCCCCTCCCTCTGTCGAGGACGAAGACGACAGAGGAGGGAGACGGGCTGGGCCGCCTGCTGGCTGGGCCGGACAGGGAGGAGCCCAAGTAAGCTCCTCCTTTTATTTATTTTTGTTTTTCTAATTCTGACATTTGTTTTGATTTAAATAAAATATTAAATCATTTTATAACCTTATGCCAATTTTTGCAGGAGCTAGATATATTATTCCAGAGCTCCCCAACAGGTGGCATAATTTTTGGACATATATTAATATATATAACTAATATATTTCCAATGCAAATATTTATGCATTAATTCCAAATGCCCAAAATAAATACCTATGAGCTCTTAAAATATTGGTTTGATTTTTATCTCTGTCCAATATTTTCAGAGAGCAACATGAGCATTTTCTTGGACCCTTTTGGAGAAATTTTTATTTGGGTCATTTTCAAAAATGATTCTGAGGGTTTCACAATTCCCCATTTCAAGTTTCTGATGAAAGAGTAAACATGATGCAACACTCTAATGCATGACTAGCTAGGGTGTGACATGGGGGAGTCTTGTTGTTGTTGTGGGTGATCAGCCCATGATGCATCCTGAGCAATTGGCGACAGAGGACGACCAATGCTGATGAGTTCGTTGTTCCTTTGAACAGGCGATGATACCACTTCATGTTCGATCTGAGGAAGAACTTCATCATCAGCTACATTGTCATCATGACCAATGTCTTCAGCAGCGGTGGGTTCAGCTGCTGGAATATCTTCAGCTACATGAGCCTCTGTGGGAGCAGGCTCATGGACTACCATTCTTCGTACTTGATGAACTGACATAGGGCGAACCACGGAAATGGGTTCAACGACTAAGGGCTCTGTGGAATCAGCCCTAGTCTTCTTGGTCTTGCGCTTCTTCTTGGAGGGAGCGGCATCAGAAGCTTCAGTATGCTTCCTCTTTCTGGCTTCAGCCTCTGCAGCCCTCGTCTTCTTCTGTTCTGAAGCTGTTGTGGTGACCTTTGGCTTCGAGCCAGTCATGCTGCTTGGGAAGATAATGCGAGGGGCTTCTTGGCTTGAAGGTTCAGGCTGATCAGCAGGGCGCTTGTTTTTCTTCTTTGCAGCCATCCTGGGGTCATTGCCAAGACGGCCAAGGGACTTGCGCTTCTCAGCCTCATTGTAGGCAAGCACACACTTGTCAGCCAAAATCTTCATGCGCTCTCGAGAGCCCTGAGCTTCTTGGCGTTTCTTGAGAAAAGCTTCTTTAAGCTCATTCAGCATGACCTTGAAGTTTCTTACGTCTTGAACACTTAGCTTGGCCACATGCTTCTTGAATTGAGCCTTCTCATAGTCAATCTTGTTTTTGCGCTCAACGATGCGCTGAGCGAGAGCTAGCTCAGAAGCAGTGGCTCCATTGAAGGAGACACTGAGGCCAATGGGGAGCTGTAAATCTTCAATGCTGACATTGGGGGTGTTGAACCACTCATCAATGAAATTGTGGATGATGGCCACATCAAAGAGGGGCAAGTTGCTGAAGATTTCTGCTTCTTCCTTGCTCTTTATCAGCTGCTCAAGAGCATCATCATCAAGATCTTCATCACTTGATAGATCAATGGGTTCTTCAGGCAGAATGGCAGCAGGAGTTAAGGCTCTTTGATCAGATGGTCTGACAAGTTGCTTCTTCTTCTCCGTTCTCTTGGAGACACGGGTTTGATCTTCAGACTGCACACTGGCTTCAGGAGGTGCAGTGACCAGTGGCTTCGCACGAGAAGTCTTCGGAGGTGCAGCTGAGGTTGAAGCCTTTGACTTCTTTTGCTTTGGAGGAGGAGCAGGGGCTTCATCGGAGTCAGCACCATTGTCAGAATGATCTACTCTGGCGCCTTGGACCATGATGTAGGTGATGAGGCCGTCAAGTTTGGCGTAGGGGCCAATGACATTGGGATTAGCTTCATGGGAGCCGTCAGCACGGGGAGCAGAGGGACCTGGGTTGAAGTCCAAACCCAAGGACTTCTTGTTCTTCTTGGCCGAAACCACAGCAAACTGGTAGTTGCGCTTGAAGAGAGAGTCATCACGACACCATAGTAGTGAGGTGGGATCTGCGTTTGCAGGCTGTGGCCCACGGACCATGCAAGGATAGAAGCCTTGGTCAATGGCTTCAGCTCTGGTCTTGGGATGAAGGCCTCGATAGAGAATATCACCCCAAGGTCTCTTGATGGCATTCCTCTCTGCATATTCCTTCATCACAAACTTGTACTTGAACCACTCCTCAGCCCAATAGCGTCGAATCCATTGGATTCGCGTCTTTCTCTGATGATAGTTCTCTTCAGGATCTGTTTTGTATAGTTCTGCTAAGTCATCAGGCAGATCCTTGGAAGTTCCTTCTCTGCGCTGTCTGCCACCCTTCCTTGCTGATTTTTCTGCAGCCATGAACTTCAAGCTGAAAGGCTTCAATACATTCAGAGGCTTCAGAGATTTACGCTTGCTGGTCAAGCAGGAACTGGCTTCAGGAGAATTTATATGATGCTGTAAGTATTCTGCAAACAAATGCAGACTATGAGAACCAAGGGATTCTCCCACAGACATGTACCTGTGACAGCATTAGAGACGCGAGGGAAGGGGAAGAGGTCATATGCATTCTCAGAAGATTTTGAAGATAAATCAGTTTGAAGATATTGACCTCATGATGCGAAGACATTCACTTATATAGGTGAGTTGGTTCCAGATTTGTACCAATCCGTGAATAAGTACAAGTGAGGAATGAACCTAGACAAGAAATCTAAGTGAATCGACTAAGCAGTATGAGATGTAGACGGAATAGATCTAGCTTGAATAGACAGAAACTACTTTTGGTAAACAGGATGAATCTTGAAGATCAAAAAGGTGGTAAAAATAGAGTTATAATTACCGCACGAAGAACTGCTAGATGGAGGAATAGGAGACCGAGTAGTTTAGCCCACCGTGCCCTAACTTGGCGACGGAGGACACCTACGGCAACGGCAGAGAGGACGATGTCCGCGGCCGGCGTGAGGACGGCGTCGGAGAAGTCGAGGCAGCTAAGCGCTTCGTCGCCGTCGTTGTCGCGAGCTAGCGGTGGCGCTAGGGTTTTGACGGAGGTGGAGAGGTGGAAGAAGGATTTCTTTACCGCAGGGGACAGGTATTTATAAGTAGGTGAGAGACACAGCGCAATTATGCTGGTGCCCCTGGCAGTTCATATATGAGGGGTACGTGTCAAGCATGCAACACACTTAGGTTTGTCCCACGTTCCCACGCCCGCCAAGCATGTCGGAGAGTTGTTCCGGCTTCTCCGGATTTCAACAGTAAAGATAAGCCATTAGAATAGATTTAATGTTTGTCTCTTTGCCTTCTGCTGACTAGGACGCAGAGAAGACATTCGACAGTTTCAAAAGAATGCATATGATCTGGACAGATAGATTTTGAGATAGGAAGCATAGAGAGGTTAGGGGTCTGATCACATTCATTTAGTTCAAAAGATCCAATCTTGAAGACATAGCTATAAGTGAATGTTGTAGAGGACAGAACACTAGTATATATATATATATATATATATATATATATCAGAAAGCAACCAAATCATCATAGTGCAGAAAGTCATGAAGATAAATTGAAACTGAAGACAAACCAAATGCGAAGTCATTGCAATATAAAGCCTTGAGTGAAACACTTCAAACAAAGAAAGTTGGTGGTGGCGTTACCCACCGTATAGGAAGTATTAGACCCAGACACGGCGCACAATTATCGTGGCGCTCCGAAGTCAAATTCCATGTTAATATGTTCACACTCAGAGTGTAAATCTTCATTGATTGAAGATATATATTACTTTGTGTGTTGCACATCTAAGTCATCAACATGCATAAGTGTTAGGATGTGTGCCTGATCATAGGACATTAGAGGATTCCAAGATATTTATCTCACACCGTAACTTGCAAAACCTTTTCTCATCCAAGGGCTTTGTGAAGATATCTGCCAGTTGCTCTTCAGTGTTGACGTGAATGATATCGATATATTTCTTCATAACATGATCTCTAAGAAAGTGATGACGAATTTCAATGTGCTTTGTCTTCGAGTGTTGGACTGGATTGTTGGCTATTTTGATGGCACTCTCATTGTCGCAGAAGAGAGGTACTTGTTTCAGGTTGATGCCATAATCCTTGAGAGTTTGCTTCATCCATAGAAGCTGAGCACAACAGGATCCAGCAGCAATTTATTCAGATTCAGCAGTTGAGAGTGATACACAGTTCTGCTTCTTCGAAGACCAACAGACAAGTGATCGACCAAGAAAACGACATGTGCCAGATGTAGACTTGCGATCCACCTTGTCACCAGCATAATCAGCATCCTAGAATCCAACCAAGTCGAATTTTGAGCCCTTGGGATACCATAATCCGAGCGTTGGGGTGTAAGCCAAATATCGAAGAATTCGCTTCACAGCTAAGTGATGCGTTTCCTTTGGTGCCGCTTGGAATCGAGCACTCACGCAAACAATAAGCATAATATCTGGCCTAGATGCACATAAATAAAGCAAAGAACCAATCATGGAGCGGTATACCTTTTGATCGAACTCTTTACCATTGTCGTCGGGAACAAGATGGTGTTTGGCTGGCATTGGCGTCGTATAGCCTTTGCAGTCTTCCATTCCAAACTTCTTCAGACAATCTTTGAGGTATTTCTCTTGAGATATGAAGATGCCATTCCTTTGCTGACGAATTTGAAGACCAAGGAAGAACTTTAGCTCACCCATCATGGACATTTGATATTGCTCTTGCATCATGTACCCAAACTCATCACTGTACTTCTGGTTGGTGCATCCGAAGATTATGTCATCCACATATATTTGGCACACGAACAGTTCACCATCATATGTCTTCGTGAAGAGAGTAGGATCGAGACATCCAGGTTTGAAGCCTTTGCTCTTCAGGAAGTCTTTGATTGTATCATACCAGGCACGAGGGGCTTGTTTGAGGCCATACAGTGCCTTGTTTAGCTTGTACACCATATCAGGATGTTTTGGATCTTCAAAGCCAGGTGGTTGTGCGACAGATACTTCTTCTTAAATCTTGCCATTGAGAAATGCACTCTTCACATCCATTTGATATAGCAACATATTGTGATGATTAGCGTAGGCTAGCAGTATGCAAATAGCTTCAAGCCTAGCAACAGGAGCAAATGTTTCATCGAAGTCAATTCCTTCAACTTGAGTGTATCCTTGAGCCACAAGACATGCTTTGTTTCCGACGACTTGACCATGCTCATCTTGCTTGTTTTGATATATCCACTTTGTTCCAATAATGTTATGCTTGCGAGGATCAGGTCGCTTGACAAGTTCCCAGACATTATTCAGTTTGAACTGTTGAAGTTCTTCTTGCATGGCTTGAATCCATTCAGGTTCCATAAAAGCTTCAGCAACTTTCTTGGGTTCTGATATTGACACAAATGAAAAGTGCCCACAAAAGTTTGCTAGTTGTGCTTCTCTTGATCGAGTGAGCGGACCAGGTGCATTGATGCTGTCAATTATCTTCTCTATTTGAACTTCATTTGCAACATGAGGATGAACATGACGAAAGTTTTGCTCTGGCTCATCATTGTCATCATTGGGAGGATTTTCTTCGGTCTGAGCATTGTCTTCAGGTTGATTTGGTGCAGAGATGATAAGTTCCTCTTCAGGCTGTGCTTCAGAGGGCATGATTTCACCAGTTCCCATCAGCTTGATAGACTCGTTTGAAGGAGCTTCATCAAGTGTACTTGGCAGAATCTCTCTCTGTGAGCCATTGGTTTCATCAAATTTCACATCCACTGTTTCAACGATCTTGTAGACATAAAGGTTGAAGACTCTGTAGGAGTGTGAATCCTTTCCATAGCCAAGCATGAAGCCTTCGTGAGCCTTAGGTGCAAATTTTGACTTGTGATGGGGATCCTTGATCCAGCATCTTGCTCCAAATACTCTGAAGTAACTGACGTTTGGCTTCTTGCCAGTAAGTAGCTCATATGATGTTTTGTTCAGAAGCTTATGAATGTACACCCGATTGATGATGTGACATGCTGTATCAATAGCTTCAGGCCAGAACTTTCTTGGTGTCTTGTACTCATCTAGCATTGTTCGAGCCATCTCAATGAGGGTTCTGTTTTTGCGCTCAACAATGCCGTTTTGCTGAGGTGTGTACGGAGCAGAGAAATCATGAGTGATTCCCATTGTATCCAGATACAGATCAAGTCCAGTGTTCTTGAATTCAATGCCATTGTCACTTCTGATGTGCTTGATGTTCACGCCATAATTGTTCATTGCTCGATTGGCAAAGCGCCTGAAGACATCTTGCACTTCAGTCTTGTAAAGAATTATATGAACCCATGTGTATCTTGAGTAGTCATCAACAATGACGAAGCCATAGAGACAGGCAGTTGTTGTGAGGGTGGAGTAGTGAGTAGGTCCAAATAAGTCAATGTGTAACAGCTCGAAGGGTTGAGACGTTGTCGTGATTGTCTTCGATGGGTGCTTTGCCCTTGTCATCTTTCCAGCTTCATAGGCACCACACAGATGATCCTTCTTGAACTTGACATCCTCGATGCCAATGGCATGCTTCTTCTTGACGAGTGAGTGTAAGTTCCTCATGCCAGCATGTCCCAGCCTTCGATGCCAGAGCCAACATTCTGAAGCTTTTGTGAGAAGACATACGGCAAGCTGTGGACCTGCTGAGAAATCTACCATCTATAGATCATCTTTTCGATACCCTTCAAAGACTAGAGATTTGTCATATTCCATTAGTACAAGGCAACGATATTTGCCAAATATCACAATCATGTTCAAGTCACAAAGCATTGAGACAGACATTAAGTTGAAACCAAGGGATTCAACAAGCATCACTTTATCCGTGTGTTGATCCTTTGAGATTGCAACTCTACCTAGACCCAATACCTTGCTTTTACCAGTGTCAGCAAATGTAATGTGACTCTTGTCGGATGGATGTAAGGTTGAGTCCATGAGAAGACTTCGATCACCAGTCATATGATTTGTGCATCCACTGTCCATAATCCATTCTGAAGCTTTTGGTGATGTACCCTACAGTGCAGATAGGAGGATAGGCTTCACAAGAGTGTTGTGAAGCATAAGCATTTGACACATATAGGGATAGTCACAGCTTATAACAAAGTTAGGACATAGTATGACTGATAAGAAATTCAGATGTGAAGCATATTGAATGACATTTTATCGTGCGTCCTCAACGAGTTTTAGGTCCCCAGCAATAGTATCGGACGCCATTGATTGCTGGCTGGAGACCGTTTTCTGCAAAAGAGAGTTAGTTCTTCTTTGCCACCCACATCTTCAGTGGGGGTTTGGAAGCAATGAGTCTAAGTGCAGCATCTGAGAATTTTGGCTTTGAAGCCCAAGCAAATAGCCTTGCAGGAGATGAATGATACTCTATGAATAAGCAGAAAAGTTCTTAGTCCTATGAACATAGCGGTTTGAAGATACACACTCATATTCATAAGTCTGAGCATGATTTCCCTGCAAAACATTGGCGTTAGGGTGACTCATGTGAGTCCTATATCTGTATGAAGCCTTTGGGCCACATGAAGCTATTGGTGTGGGGTTTGTCTTCTTCCTTGGTGGTGTCATGACAACATTCACAGGAAGATTCTCAATGTACCGCTTAGGTACCCAGATCTTCTTCATAGGTGGTCCATTCCTGTAGTTAGTACCAATGTATCTGGCAAACACTTCACCATTCTGATTTTTGAACATCTTATAATTTGCATCAAAGGATTCATCAATGATAATTGGATTAGCACAAGTAAAGCCAGATAAAGTGGATGGATCTACTGAAGGTTCCTTTGCAGCAACCCATGTGGTTTTGGGGTACTGCTCAGGCTTCCAGTACGAGCCATCAACATTCATTTTCCTTTCGAACCCAACACCCTCTTTCCTAGGGTTTCGGTTCAGAATCTGCTTTTTGAGGACATCGCTAGAGTCTGATGTCCCTTCAAACTTTTGTACATCCCTGTTTCAAGCAATGTCTTCAACATAGCATTTTCATCAGCAACAGCAGTGGTATCCTCCGCAGAGGGGTTAGTAACCACATCAGTAGGTGAAGACAATGAAACAGTAGCAGTAGTGGAACATTCAGCAACAGATGTAGCGTTATCACGCTCAATGCATTTTAGACATGGTGGTTCAAATCCATCCTGAGCGGAACTGATCTGTTGGGCGCGAAGTGACTCATTCACTTTTTGAAGATCTTAATGAGCCGCTCTCAATTTCTCAAGCTCTTGTTTCTTTTGAAGATAATCATAGGAGAGCCTTTCATAAGTAGTTGAGAGTGATTCATGACGACCTTCAAGTTCTTGGTACTTAGCATGAAGATTTTTTATGTCATCAACTAAGGACTGTGAACGTGTCATTTCAGCGTCCAACAGGTCATCGCTTTTGTCTAACAGTTTTTGAGTATGTTCCATAGCCTTTTGTTGATCAGTTGCAATTTTAGCAAGTGTTTTGTAGCTGGGTTTGGATTCACAATCAGAGTCATCTTCACTTGAAGTTTGAAAGTAAGCATCGCGTGATTTTACCTTGGCACCACGTGCCATGAAGCAGTAGGTGGTAGTAGGATCGTCTTCGTCATTAGCTTCAGCATTGGTGTGGTAGTCATTCTCTTCAGTGTTCAAGATGGACTTGGCAACATAGGCTGTGGCCAGAGCCAGACTTGCAACGCCAGGGTCAGACTCCTCTCCAGACTCCACCTCCGCCTCCTCCGAAGCAGACTCCTCCTCTGAATCCATTTCCTTGCCAACAAAAGCACGAGCCTTGCCAGATGATCTCTTCTTGTATGATGAAGACTTGGAAGAAGACTTAGAAGACTTTGAGGATTTCTTCTTCTTCTTGTCATCAGAATCATATTCCTTGCTTTTCTTCTTCTTCTTCTCATTGTCCCACTGTGGACACTCAGATATGTAGTGACCCGGTTTCTTGCACTTGTGGCAGGTTCTCTTCTTGTGATCATGTGTGGAAGCTTCATCATTCCTTGATCTAGATCATGAAGACTTTCTGAAGCCTTTCTTCTTTGTGAATTTCTGGAACTTCTTCACAAGCATAGCAAGTTCCCTTCCAATGTCTTCAGGATCTTCAGAACTGCAGTCAGATTCTTCTTCAGATGAGGAAACAACTTTCGCCTTCAAAGCACGAGTTTGGCCATAGTTTGGGCCATAGATATCTCTTTTCTCAGATAACTGGAACTCATGTGTGTTGAGCCTCTCAAGTATATCAGACGGATCGAGTGTCTTGAAGTCAGGACGTTCTTGTATCATGAGGCAAGGGTGTCAAAGGAGCTGTCAAGTGATCTCAGCAGTGTCTTGACGATTTCATGCTTGGTAATCTTAGTTGCGCCAAGAGCTTGAAGTTCATTTGTGATATCAGTGAGGCGATCAAACGTGAGATGGACATTTTCGTTGTCATTTCTCTTGAAGCGGTTGAAGAGGTTGCGAAGAACACTGATTCTTTGATCTCTCTGGGTTGAAACGCCTTCGTTGACCTTGGATAGCCAGTCCCAGACTAGCTTCGACGTTTCTAGAGCACTCACACGGCCATACTGTCCTTTGGTCAGATGACCACAGATGATGTTCTTTGCAGTAGAGTCCAGTTGAATGAACTTGTTGACATCAGTGGGGGTGACACCTTCACCAGTTTTGGGAACGCCATTCTTGACGACATACCAGAGGTCGACATCAATGGCTTCAAGATGCACGCGCATCTCATTCTTCCAGTAGGGATATTCAGTTCCATCGAACACGGGGCAAGCAGCGGAGACCTTGATTATCCCTGCAGTCGACATAGCTGAAACTCCAGGTGGTTAAACCGAATCACACAGAACAAGGGAGTACCAGGCTCTGATACCAATTGAAAGTGCTAGTATTGACTAGAGGGGGGTGAATAGGCTATTTTTATGGAAGTTTCGAAGACAAACAACAGAAATAACCTAATTGATATGCTGCGGAAGATAAACTACCCTGAGAAAGCCATAGTCAAGTATGTAACAATGTGAAAGTACGGGACAAGTAGCAGCTAGGTAGTAAGGATCAATATGGAAGATAGTATGAAGCCAAACAACAGAAGTAGACAAGCAATGAAGTCAAACAAATACACAGATAGGCAATGACTTCACGAAGACCAACTTAAGTAAGGTTGGGAAGGGATAGAACCAGTTGCTTGTTGAAGACACAGGATTTGTTGGACCAGTTCCAGTTGCTGTGACAACTATACGTCTGGTTAGGGAGGCTGAGATTTAACTCAGAAGACCGTGTCTTCACCTTATTCCCCTTGAGCTAAGGACACATAGTCCTCGCCCAATCACTCTGGTAAGTCTTCAAGGGAGACTTCCAAACCTTCACAGACTTCATTCACCGGCAATCCACAATGACTCTTGGATGCTCAGAACGCGACGCCTAACCGGCTGGAGGATTCACAGTCCTCAAGTGTAATAAGTCTTCAGGTCACACAGACAAAAAGACTTCAGTGATGCCTAACACTCTTTGGCTCTGGGTGTTTGGGCTTTGTCCTCGCAAGGATTTCTCTCTCTCAAATGCTTCGAGGTGGGTTGCTCTCAAACGACAAAAGCCGTGCACAAACTCTTAGCAGCCACCAATTTATGGTGTAGGGGGTGGGCTATTTATAGCCACTAGGTAACCCGACCTGATTTGTCCAAAATGACCCTGGGTCACTAAGGAACTGACACGTGTTCCAGCGGTCAGATTTCAAACACACGCAGCAACTTTACTTGGGCTACAAGCAAAGCTGACTCATCCAGCTCTGGATAAGATTTGCTCTCATTGTCTTCGCTCGAAGACATAGGTTTTGAGTTGAGCATCACTTCAGTCACTCTGACTTAGTTCACTTGGACCCCACTTAACAGTACGGTGGTTCCTATGACTCAACAAAGAAGAAAAAAGGAAACAGCGAAACTACACAGTCTTCGCGCTCCAAAGTCTTCACGTAATGTCTTCTCATGTCATAGTCTTCAATATGAATATCTTCTCGTACCACCATTGTCTTCAATGTCTTCATGCATTTTTAGGGGTCATCTCCGGTAGGTAAACCGAATCAATGAGGGACACTACATGTGTTATCCTGCAATTCTCACAAACGCATTAGTCCCTCAACCAACTTTGTCGTCAATACTCCAAAACCAACTAGGGGTGGCACTAGATGCACTTACACTATGTTTCTGTGCGCGTGTTTTTAATTGACGTTGTTTCAACTTTGAACTGCTTCTGCATATGGCCTATACTGCAATTGAGATTTAAATTTGTGGTTGTTCCTCTTTTACAGATGCTCAAGTGTGAAGTGTGAAGCAAGTGTGAAGCCGTGAAGTGTGATGCCGTCAGGTTCTACTTAGTAAAGAGTAGCATATTGTAGCATATATGTGTTGTAAAGATTGTAATAGATTTATTTAGTGGTATATTTGATGAAATTTATGTGTTCTTTTTGATTATGTATGTGATCTGAAAACTTGTGAAATGGAAACTTGACCAATGGGTCCACTTATGAAAATAATCTGTCAAATTTGTACATTTCTGACATGTGGGACCAATTTGAGAGAGGATCATGACAAGTGGGACCCATTTGATTAGTGGGACTAGCTTGAATATATAATGGCTGAAAATAGAAAAGTAATAAATAATAAAAGGCCACGGGCCAACAATAAAAAAGGCTACAACGTTGGGCTAGGCCCATGAAATCGACCAAAAATTGACACGAAAAAATATAGAAAGGCTGAATTAATGGGCTCGGCCCATGTAAAACACCTAATTGGACCGGGCTAAATCTTGTGCCACATCAGCTTGCCACGCTGGATGCCTACGTGGCCTGGGGAGGTTGCTAGTGACCAAAACGCCACAGTAGGAATATTTTGGTCGTAAACGTCAACGGCCTTCTCACAGAGAAGGTCGCTATAGTCAGTTAACGACTGAGGGAGTCCTGGACTAGGGGGTGTCCGGACAGCCGGACTATCATCATCAGCCGGACTCCAAGACTATGAAGATACAAGATTGAAGACTTCGTCCCGTGTCCGGATGGGACTTTCCTTGGCGTGGAAGGCAAGCTTGGCGATACGGATGTGTAGATCTCCTACCATTGTAACCGACTCTGTGTAACCCTAGCCCTCTCTGGTGTCTATATAAACCGGGGGGTTTTAGTCCATAGGACGAACAACCATTACAACAATCATACCATAGGCTAGCTTCTAGGGTTTAGCCTCCTTGATCTCGTGGTAGATCCACTCTTGTACTACCCATATCATCAATATCAATCAAGCAAGAGTAGGGTTTTACCTCCATCGAGAGGGCCCAAACCTGGGTAAAAACATCATGTCCCTTGTCTCCTGTTACCATCCGCCTAGACGCACAGTTCGGGACCCCCTACCCGAGATCCGCCGGTTTTGACACCCACATTGGTGCTTTCATTGAGAGGTCCTCTGTGTCGTCACCGATAGGCTTGATGGCTTCTTCAACCAACAACAACGCCGTCCAGGGTGAGACTTTTCTCCCCGGACAGATCTTCGTATTCGGCGGCTTCGCACTGCGGGCCAATTCACTTGGCCATCGGGAGCAGATCGAAAGCTACGCCCCTGGCCGTCAGGTCAGATTTGGATGCCTAAACTTCACAGTGGATATCCGCGGAGACTTGATCTTCGATGGATCCAAGCCACAGCCGAGCGTGCCGCACTGTCACGATGGGCATGATCTAACTCTGCCGCCGAACAGAACCTAGGAGGCCGCACACGAATCCGCTCGACCCGTAGTCCAGAGCCGATTGCGCAAATCTAGGACAGGTGGCTGGAGACCGCCTCGGGGGCTGCGACTTCCATAGCGATGGAGCCGAACACTGACCTTGTCCCTTATAAAGCTCGTGACTCCGAGGTGTCGGACTCCCTGCCGGACTCCGAACCTCCTGCGCCCCTGCCAATCGAACCTGATTGGGCGCCGATCATGGAGTTCACCGCTGCGGACATCTTTCAGCACTCACCCTTTGGCGACATCCTAAATTCGCTGAAGCATCTCTCGCTATCCGGAGAGCCCTGGCCGGACTATGGCCAGGATGGTTGGGATGCGGACGACGAAGAAATTCAAAACCCACCCACCACCCACTTTGTCGCCACTGTCGACGATCTAACCGACATGCTAGACTACGACTCCGAAGACATCGACGGTATGGACGACGATGCCGGAGACTATCAAGAACCAGCGCCTACAGGGCACTGGAAGACCACCCCAACTCATGACGTATATATGGTGGATACCCCAAAAGGAAGCGATAACGAGGAACAACGGGGTGCGGCAAAGGATAATCCCGCCGATAAACAACCAAAACGGCGACGCAAACGCCGCCCTAAGACCCGCCTCGACAAAAGCAGCATTCCTAACGACCCAGCAATAGAGCAAGGCAAACCAATGGACGACGAACATGCAACCAAGCAACCGTCCGAACATGACGAATCGAATAATCAATCCATGCCCGGCGAAACAGTCCAGACGACCTCACGCCGGAACACCATTGGAGCATAAGAACCTTCACAAAAGACTCGTCGCCACTGCAAGAAGTCTGAAGAAGGAAAAACGGAAGCTCAAAACAGCGGAAGACTTACTCAGAATGAGGTGGAGCAAAGTACTCAAGACCGCAGACAAATACAGCAATGGCCACCAAACAAAGAGCTACCCGAAGCGCAAGCTGCTGCCAGAATTTGACGAGGAAGCCATAGAGCCCCCACAGTCAGAAAACAAAGAGGCCGCCTGGCCGGATAGACAGCCAGATGACAGGCCAAAAACGACAAGTGGCGCCGCACACAAGCCGACTCATGATCCTGGGAAAACAGATGGCCCAGCCAGGTCCATTTACGGGCCAAAAAAGAGGGCTCCAGGAAGCAACACAACACGTCAAGTGTTTGAAGACAGCGGCACACCCAAATACAGGGGCGCCGCACACCCACTATGTTTCACCGATGAGGTGCTGGATCATGAATTTCCAACAGGGTTCAAACCCATAAACATAGAGGCATACGATGGAACAACAGACCCTGGAGTCTGGATAGAGGATTACATACTACACATACATATGGCTAGAGGAGATGATCTCCACGCCATAAAATATCTACCCCTCAAGCTCAAAGGGCCAGCTCGGCATTGGCTCAAAAGCCTCCCAGAAAACACTGTTGGAAGTAGGGAAGAGCTTGAGGACGCGTTTAGAGCAAATTTTCAAGGGACTTATGTCCGCCCTCCGGATGCAGACGATCTAAGTCATATAACTCAACAGCCCGGAGAGTCAGCGCGCAAATTCTGGAACAGGTTCCTTACCAAAAAGAACCAAATAGTCGACTGTCCGGACGCAGAAGCCTTAGCAGCTTTTAAACACAACGTCCGAGATGAATGGCTCGCCAGACACCTCGGCCAAGAGAAGCCAAGAACAATGGCCGCGCTAACAAGCCTCATGACCCGCTTTTGCGTGGGGGAAGACAGCTGGCTAGCAAGATGCAGCACCAGCGACCCAAGTACATCCGAGATCAGAGATGGAAACGGAAAATCACGGCGCAGAAAGGATCAGCACCGGAATAAAGAAAAAAGCCCAAAGAATACGGCGGTCAACACCGGATTCAAAAGATCGCGGCCAAACAATAAAACACTGCCTCTTAAGGACAATAGTGATGAGCTATCCAACTTAAACAAAATTTTGGATCGGATATGTCAAATCCACAGTACCTCTGGAAGGCCTGCGAACCACACCCACCGAGATTGTTGGGTTTTTAAACAGTCTGCCGACTCAACGCCGAACACAAGGGGCTCGACACGCCAAGTGAGGACGATGACGAACCCCACCAGCAGAGCACCGGAAAACAAAAGACTTTCCCACAAGAAGTCAAAGCAGTAAACTCACTTCATGTGATAGTACGGAAAAACTATGCGGCATCCGCTAAGACAGGTGTCGCACGGTCCACCCCAGCGGAACCTCGAGATTGGATGTCAAAACCAATCACTTTTGACCACCTGGATTATTCCAGAAATGTTCAAAATACAGGATGGACTACTCTGATATTGGATCCTATAATCGACGGACTACAATTTACACAAGTCCCGATGGATGGCGGCAGCGATTTAAACCTGCTATATCCGAACACAATCCGCAAGTTGGGGATAGACCTTACTAAAATTCGACATAGCCGCACTTCCTTTAAAGGAGTGACGCCAGGCCCTTACGCCAAGTGCACAGGCTCCCTATTACTAGAAGTTGTCTTCGGGTCACCGGACAACTTCCGACGCGAAAAGCTAATATTTCATGTCGCCCCATTCAAAAGTGGCCATCAAGCACTATTGGGACGTGAAGCTTTTGTCCGCTTTAACACAATAGCACATTACGCGTCTCTTACACTTAAAATGCCCGGTCCACGTGGCATCATTTCATTAAGAGGGTCATTCAAAGACCCCGAACACGGCTAGACGAGTCCGGCATAAAAAAGCTAGGGGCTCCCTAGCCGCACACCCCTTCACAAGGGGCTGTGCATATAAGCAACAATGAGCTAATATAGGCTCAACTTTATTAATTTATTAATATTTCAATTTTTTTATGCACTTCTCGCACGATTTCTTTTCAAACTAAGTTCCTCTCTTTTTACAGATGAACAACGTGCACACCCGTCCAGGATACGGCACAACGGAGACACAGGCGCAAACGTGCAGTAGGGACCCGTTGCAAGGATTCTTTTCAGATTAAGACCCTGCGTAGACCTTTTTTACTATCTCTTGTTGCTATAATCCCCTGGTTTTTCATGATAACCAGAGAGGAGACTGACGTTTTGGCATCGGCCGCGTCAAAGGACCTCGCCTGTACCTGGACACTAGGGGCTTAGGGCATTGTTCCGCCCGTTATTATAAAGACCGAACACCTTAGGGAGTGTTCGGTGTCTCGAGTTAGGCCTTATATGCATCAGCTCCGAATCATGTCTTTGGTCAAATGTTGGGTTTGCCCGGCTCCTATGTTTTGCTGCCTTACGTTCCGTATCATCGGCTAACGCGGCACCAGGAGAACTACTGCGATTGTGCCCCAGTTCGGCTGGGCGAGCACCTCAGTAGAGAAAGCCGAAAACTGACTGTCATGATACAGCGAGAGACTGGTCAACCACTCGATCGACCACAGGAATGTTTAGAATTCCTCCGCTTTGACGAAGGACCGTTTCCCGGTCAGGCACATACGCGCCACAAATTCGGATAGCGCGGTGCCCCCAGGGGCTATATCGTAGCCCCACCCTCAAACTCCCATGGCTAAGTGAAAGTGATAAAGCATTATAGTCTGGTTGCCTTGTTTGCTACGCTACCACCTCCTTCACAGGACCGAGACGTCGGATTAAGTGTGAAAATGCGCTATTTTTACGAACACCCCCACACCTTGTGCGTGGGGGCTGAAGCCGACGACTGCCATATTTCAGGTTATACACACGTATACATAAACGGCCGCATAGGAGATGTTTCAATACTTGAACGCACAAGTATAAAAAGCGCTTACATCATAAACATTGTTTTACAAAATAAAACGTTCATTTGAACGTGACATTTTTTGAGCACTGCGACTCTATTACACGAGCACCACGCAGAACTTCCCCAAAATAGTGCTCGGCAGGTAACCGGCTTTCGTCCGAACCCTGGGTCGCAACAGTGGTGGCATCCATCTCTGTCCAATGTGTCTTCACACGGGCGAGCGCCATCCGTGCACCCTCTATGCAGGCCGACTGCTTCATCGCCTTGATATGAGGCACCGCCCCAAGAAATTGCTGCAATAAGCCAAAATAGCTCTTCTGCTTGGGCCTATCCGGCCAGACATGAGTCACGATATCCATCATGGCAAGCCCGGACAACCTATTCAGCTCAGCCCACTCGGCCAACCGGTCGGTTAGCGGAAGTGAACGCTCCGGACTATGGAATTGGGACCAAAACAGCTCTTCCGTCTTGTGATCCTTCTGGCTTCGGAAGTGCACAACGGCATCAGCCGCACTCGCTGCTAAGTCCATATAAGGATCCTCCGGACCCCACAACTGGCCAAGTTGAGCATACTTTGGATCCGTAAACCTTTGGTGCAGCAGAAAGGGCTTGCCAGCCACAATGTCTCCGGCTTAGCGCAGCTCCTCCTTTATAGCCCGCATTGCAGAACGGGCATCCATGGCTTCGGCGGTGGCCTTCCCCAGGTCTTCTCGCTCCGCTAGGCACTCTTTTTCAAGAACCTCATTGCGGTCGGTAGATTCTTTTATCTTCACAGCCATTTCGGCCATCTCTTCCCTGCTTCGGCAGTGCGCAGCCCTTTCGGCTTCTAACTCTTCGGCCGCCCTCGAGGCCGCCGCATTACTCCTTCTGGCTTGCTCCTTGGCTTGAGAAAGTTCAGCCTGAAGGCTCTCCACAGCAGCGGCACCATCTGCATTTCACACACATGTTGTAAAGCGTGGGCTTCGGCTCCCTTACTAACTGACCGCAAAGAAACACTTACCTTGTGACTCATCAAGTCGCCTGTTGACTAGTGCGATGTCCGCATCCGCTACGTCGAGTTGCCGCTTTAGTTCAGCAACTCCATCAGTCCGGCTGGCCCCCGGATGATCCGCCACCTGCATAGGAACGGAGAAAATTGAAACCTGCGATTTTGATCCTCGGCACGTTGTCGCTTTCGACAACCTACCGAGTCTCAGGGGCTACTATCTATACAGGGCGCACTTTATGTGTAAAACTGTCAAAAGGTGTGTCATTTTTACGTACCTCAAACCCCGCCAGCAAACTCTTGACGGCATTATGCAATCCGCTTTTGCTGGACGAAATTCTTCCAATCACCATACTCATCAATGCATGGTGATCTTCTAAGATGGACGCCCTCTCAAGCAGATCCTTCAGCTCCCCCGGCCGAACACCAGTCGGCGCCGAATTCCTCGGCTCTGCCGGGCTCGGGGATACCCTCCGTGATGACACTTCAGGCTCGTCCGCCCTATCCAACGGCGCAGCAGACGGAGGCGTCTCGCTCTCCACCATCTCCGGACGAAGGTCCCCCGAAGACGAGCTCATCTGAGAAGGTCGGAGATCCGAACTACAAGGTAAAAACTTCGGTTATCCTCAGAAGCACAAATAGGGATGTCTCCTATTACCGAACTCCCTTTTTTCTACTTACAGCTCGCTGGAGGGCTGATCCTTTAAGGGAGACTGTGCGGCCGGGGCCTCCCCGGACGCAGGACCCTCTGGTGAAGATTTTTCCCCCCGCTTGGGGGCTTTGGCCTCTGGGTCTTCGGAGGCGGTCCTCTTCTCTCCCTGGAGGGAGGGATTCTCGATCCCCCCTCTTTCAAGAGCCTCCTTGGGCGAGGCGGTAGCTCCTCTATTTTCCCCTTCGCCTTCCTCTGAAGGTGCAACCTCCAGCATCCTGACCAGCACGGGATCCGGCACGGTCTCTAGGAGGGGGGCCGGACACCGTATCAGTTTTGCTTGCGCTATCCACTCCTGTTTAGAAGGAAATCGGTCAAAAGGCGAATCATAGAAAGGCAAACAGACGGTATGTCCGGACTCGGAGCTACTTACTTGTGTATCCGAGCGATTGCAGCTTAGGTCGGCGTCCTCGGTCAATTCCGGACACGCCTCTCGTGATCCGAAGAATAATTTGTACATCTCCACGGGTGTCATACCCATGAAGTGTTGAAGAATCCGTGGTCCCTCCGGATTAAACTCCCACAGCCGGAGAGGGCGGCGTTTGCAGGCCAGGAGACGCCTAATCAGCATGACCTGCATTACCACAACCAGATCGATCTCCCTCGCTTGGAGGTCTCGAATCCGGCCCTGCAGTATGGGCACGTCCTTTGACGGCCCCCAGTTGAGCCCTTGGTTGCCCACAACATCAACCGTCGTGGAGGTCCCAAGCGGAATAAGGGCGGCAGCTTCTGCCTGCTGCCCTTCGGAGCGGTGATATAGAACCACTCCTGCTGCCACAAGCCGAGCTCCTCTTGGAAGGAGCCCTCGGGCCACGGGGCATCGGCCCTCCTGCTTACGGCCGCCCCGCTGCACTCTGCTTGACGCCCCCCGATCATCTTGGGCTCCACATTGAAGGTCTTCAGCCACAGGCCGAAGTGGGGGGTGACGCGGACAATAAATGCGGAAATATGGAGGATGGACTCCGGAGCCAAGTCGTTGAATTCCAACCCGTAGTAGAACATGAGCCCTCTCACAAAAGGATCCATCGGGAAGCCTAAACCCCGACGGAGGTGGGATACAAAGATGACGTACTCGCCGGGCTCGGGGTGGGGATGGCCTGCCCTTTGGCAGGCAACCTGTGCGAAATCTCGTAAGACAGGTACTTGGCCTCTCGCAGCTTTAGCACGTCTTCCTCCGTCACCGGCCCTGAAGGTCGGAGCCGGACATTGTTGAAGGTCCGAAGCGCTCGAATCTGGGGCTCTGGGTGCTCGAACTTGGAGCAAGGAGAAGATTCGATGGAGGATTGAAGAAAAGAAACGAGCCTTGGTCCTATTATAAAGAGGGAAAATACCAAGAGCCGTCTCCGTGACCGTTCAGGACTCGCCTTCGATAGAGGGGGCAGGGCGACGGGCGCGGTTGGGTTACCCACGTCCGTATTGATGAGGATCCCGGAATAAGGGGAACACGATCTCTGCTTCGACAAGACGCGCCAAGGAAACCGCTTCCTAAACGCGCTGAGGTGGTATAATAAAAAAGGATTCGAGTAAAGGCTTGGTAGTGGCGTGACATCATGCCACAAAATACGTCAGCGGATTGAACTTGTGTACATATTATTCTCTCTACGGTGGAGTGTGGAAATTATTTTGCAGAGCCGGACACTATCCTGGTGTTCACAATCTTCTATGAATTATTCGGAGGAGGAACCCGCCTTGCAATGCTGAACAATATGCGCGCCGGACTCATCATCATTGAAGCCTGGTTCAGGGGCTACTGAGGGAGTCCTTGACTAGGGGGTGTCCGGACAGCCGGACTATCATCGTCAGCCGGACTCCAAGACTATGAAGATACAAGATTGAAGACTTCGTCCCGTGTCCGGATGGGACTTTCCTTGGCGTGGAAGGCAAGCTTGGCGATACGGATGTGTAGATCTCCTACCATTGTAACCGACTCTGTGTAACCCTAGCCCTCTCCCGTGTCTATATAAACCGGAGGGTTTTAGTCCGTAGGACGAACAACCATTACAACAATCATACCATAGGCTAGCTTCTAGGGTTTAGCCTCCTTGATCTCGTGGTAGATCCACTCTTGTACTACCCATATCATCAATATCAATCAAGCAGGAGTAGGGTTTTACCTCCATCGAGAGGGCCCGAACCTGGGTAAAAACATCGTGTCCCTTGTCTCCTGTTACCATCCGCCTAGACGCATAGTTCGGGACCCCCTACCCGAGATCCGCCGGTTTTGACACCGACAACGACCCTTAGCTTTTGACCTTCTGTTTTTGGTCAAAAAAGGTCACAAATGAAAAACAATGACCTTTCATTGACCAATAGTCAAGGTCACAAGTTGACATATTTCTTGTAGTGCAACTGAGATTACCAAGCATGAAATCGTCAAGACATTGCTGAGATCACTTGACAGCTCCTTTGACACCCTTGCCCTCATGATACAAGAACGTCCTGACTTCAAGTCACTCGATCCGTCTGATATACTTGAGAGGCTCAACACACATGAGTTCCAGCTATCCGAGAAAAGAGATATCTATGGCCCAAACTATGGCCGAACTCGCGCCTTGAAGGCAAAAGTTGTTTCCTCATCTGAAGAAGAATCTGACTGCAGTTTTGAAGATCCTGAAGACATTGGAAAGGAACTTGCTATGCTTGTGAAGAAGTTCGAGAAGTTCACTAAGAAGAAAGGCTTCAGAAAGTCTTCACGATCCAGCTCAAGGAATGATGAAGCTTCCACCCATGACCACAAGAAGAGAACCTGCCACAAGTGCAAGAAACCTGGTCACTACATATCTGAGTGTCCATAGTGGGACAATGAGAAGAAGAAGAAGAAGAAGAGCAAGGAATATGATTCTGATGACAAGAAGAAGAAATCCTCAAAGTCTTCTAAGTCTTCTTCCAAGTCTTCATCATACAAGAAGAGCTCATCTGGCAAGGCTCGTGCTTTTGTTGGCAAGGAAATGGATTCAGAGGAGGAATCTGCTTCTGAGGAGGCGGAGGTGGAGTCTGGAGAGGAGTCTGACCCTGGCGTTGCAAGTCTGGCTCTAGCCATAGCCTATGTCGGCAAGTCCATCTTCAACACTGAAGACAATGACTTCCACACTAACGCTAAAGCTAATGACGAAGATGATCCTACTCCCACCTACTGCTTCATGGCACGTGGTGCCAAGGTAAAATCACGCGATGCTTACTTTCAAACTTCAAGTGAAGATGACTCTGATTGTCAATCTAAACCCAGCTACAAAACACTTGCTAAAATTGCAACTGAACAACAAAAGGCTATGGAACATACTCAAAAACTGTTAGACAAAAGCGATGACCTGTTGGACGCTGAAATGACACGTTCACAGTCCTTAGTTGATGACATAAAAAATCATCATGATAAGTACCAAGAACATGAAGGTCGTCATGAAACGCTCTCAACTACTTATGAAAGGCTCTCCTATGATTATCTTCAAAGGAAACAAGAGCTTGAGAAATTGAGAGCGGCTCATGAAGATCTACAAAAAGTGAATGAGTCACTTCGCGCTCAACAGATCAGTCCCGCTCAGGATGGATTTGAACCACCATGTCTAAAATGTATTGAGCGTGATAACGCTACATCTGTTGCTGAATGTTCCACCGCTGCTACTGTTTCATTGTCTTCACCTACTGATGTGGTCACTAACCCCTCTGCGGAGGATACCACTGCTATTGTTGATGAAAACGCTATGTTGAAGACATTGCTTGAAACAGGGATGTACAAAAGTTTGAAGGGACATTAGACTCTCTGCAATGTCCTCAAAAAGCAGATTCTGAACCGAAACCCTAGGAAAGAGGGTGTTGGGTTCGAGAGGAAAATGAATGTTGATGGCTCATACTGGAAGCCTGAGCAGTACCCCAAAACCACATGGGTTGCTGCAAAGGAACCTTCAGTAGATGCATCCACTTTATCTGGCTTTAGTTGTGCTAATCCTATTATCATTGATGAATCCTTTGATGCAAACTATAAGTTGTTCAAGAATCAGAATGGTGAAGTGTTTGCTAGGTACATTGGTACTAACTGCAGGAATGGACCACCTATGAAGAAGATCTGGGTACCTAAGCAGTACATTGAGAATCTTCCTATGAATGTCATCATGACACCACCAAGGAAGAAGACAAACCCCAGACCTATAGCTTCATGTGGCCCAAAGGCTTCATACAGATACATGACTCACCTGAGTCACCCTAACGCCAATGTTTTGCAGGGAAATCATGCTCAGACTTATGAATATGAGCGTGTATCTTCAAACCGCTATGTTCATAGGACTAAGAACTTTTCTGCTTATTCATATGAGTATCATTCATCTCCTGCAAGGCTATTTGCTAAGGCTTCAAAGCCAAAATTCTCAGATGCTGCACTTAGACTCATTGCTCCTAAGCCACCACTGAAGATGTGGGTGGCAAAGAAGAACTAACTCTCTTTTGCAGAATACGGTCTCCAGCCAGCAATCAATGGCGTCCGATACTATTGCTGGGGACCTAAAACACATTAAGGACGCATGATAAAATGTCTCTCTATATATCTTACATCTGAATTGTTTATCAGTCATACTACATGTCCTAACTTTGATATAAGCTGTGACTGTCCCTATATGCGTCAAATGCTTATGCTTCACAACACTCTTGTGAAGCCTATCCTCCTAACTGCACTGTAGGGTACATCACCAAAAGCTTCAGAATGGATTATGGACAGTGGATGCACAAATCATATGACTGGTGATCGAAGTCTTCTCATGGACTCAACCTTATGTCCATCTGACAAGAGTCACATCACGTTTGCTGACACTGGTAAAAGCAAGGTATTGGGCCTAGGTAGAGTTGCAATCTCAAAGGATCAACACATGAAAGTGATGCTTGTTGAATCCCTTGGTTTCAACATAATGTCTGTCTCAATGCTTTGTGACTTGAACATGATTGTGATATTTGGAAAATATCGTTACCTTGTACTAATGGAATCTAACAAATCTCTAGTCTTTGAAGGGTATCCAAAAGATGATCTGTACATGGTAGATTTCTCAGCAGGACCGCAGCTTGCCGTATGTCTTCTAACAAAAGCTTCAGAATGTTGGCTCTGGCATCGAAGGCTTGGACATGCTGGCATGAGGAACTTACACTCACTCGTCAAGAAGAAGCATGTCATTGGCATCGAGGATGTCAAGTTCAAGAAGGATCATCTGTGTGGTGCTTGTGAAGCTGGAAAGATGACAACGGCAAAGCACCCCTCGAAGACAATCATGACTTATTTGGACCTACTCACTACTCCACCCTCACAACCCTTCGAGCTGTTACACATGGACTTATTTGGACCTACTCACTACTCCACCCTCACAACAACTGCCTGTATCTATGGCTTCGTCATTGTTGATGACTACTCAAGATACACATGGGTTCATATAATTCTTTACAAGACTGAAGTGCAAGATGTCTTCAGGCGCTTCGCCAATCGAGCAATGAACAATTATGGCGTGAAGATCAAGCACATCAGAAGTGACAATGGCACTGAATTCAAGAACACTAGACTTGATCTGTATCTGGATACAATGGGAATCACTCATGAGTTCTCTGCTCCATACACACCTCAGCAAAATGGCATCGTTGAGCGCAAAAACAGAACCCTCATTGAGATGGCTCGAACAATGCTAGATGAATACAAGACACCAAGAAAGTTTTGGCCTGAAACTATTGATACAGCATGTCACATCATCAACCGTGTGTACATCCATAAGCTTCAGAACAAAACATCATATGAGCTCCTTACTGGCAAGAAGCCAAACGTAAGTTACTTCAGAGTATTTGGAGCTAGATGCTGGATCAAGGATCCCCATCACAAGTCAAAATTTGCACCTAAGGCTCACGAAGGCTTCATGCTTGGCTATGGAAAGGATTCACACTCCTACAGAGTCTTCAACCTTTATCTCTACAAGATCATTGAAACAATGGATGTGAAATTTGATGAAACCAATGGCTCACAGAGAGAGATTCTGCCAAGTACACTTGATGAAGCTCCTTCAAACGAGTCTATCAAGCTGATGGGAACTAGTTAAATCATGCCCTCTGAAGCACAGCCTGAAGAGGAACTTATCATCTCTGCACCAAATCAACCTGAAGACAATGCTCAGACCAAAGAAAATCCTCCCAATGATGACAATGATGAGCCAGAGCAAAACTTTCGTCATGTTCATCCTCGTGTTGCAAATGAAGTTCAAATAGAGAAGATAATTGACAGCATCAATGCGCCTGGTCCGCTCACTCGATCAAGAGAAGCACAACTAGCAAACTTCTGTGGGCACTTTTCATTTGTGTCAATATCAGAACCCAAGAAAGTTGCTGAAGCTTTTATGGAACCTGAATGGATTCAAGCCATGCAAGAAGAACTTCAACAGTTCAAGCTGAATAATGTCTGGGAACTTGTCAAGCGACCTGACCCTCGCAAGCATAACATTATTGGAACAAAGTGGATATATCAAAACAAGGAAGATGAGCATGGTCAAGTCGTCAGAAACAAAGCACATCTTGTGGCTCAAGGATATACTCAAGTTGAAGGAATTGACTTCGATGAAACATTTGCTCCTGTTGCTAGGCTTGAAGCTATTCGCATACTGCTAGCCTATGCTAACCATCACAACATCTTGCTATATCAAATGGATGTAAAGAGTGCATTTCTCAATGGAGAGATTGAAGAAGAAGTATATGTCGCACAACCACCTGGCTTTGAAGATCCAAAACATCCTGACATGGTGTACAAGCTAAACAAAGCACTGTATGGCCTCAAACAAGCTCCTCGTGCATGGTATGATACAATCAAAGACTTCCTGAAGAGCAAAGGCTTCAAACCTGGATCCCTCAATCCTACACTCTTCACGAAGACATATGATGGCGAACTGTTTGTGTGCCAAATATATGTGGATGACATAATCTTCGGCTGCACCAACCAGAAGTATAGTGATGAGTTTGGGTACATGATGCAAGAGCAATATCAGATGTCCATGATGGGTGAGCTGAAGTTCTTCCTTGGTCTTCAAATTCATCAGCAAAGAAATGGCATCTTCATATCTCAAGAAAAATACCTCAAAGATTGTCTGAAGAAGTTTGGAATGGAAGACTGCAAAGGCTACACGATGCCAATGCGAGCCAAACACCATCTTGGTCCCGACGACAATGGTAAAGAGTTCGATCAAAAGGTATACCGCTCCATGATTGGTTCTTTAATTTATCTATGTGCATCTAGGCCAGATATTATGCTTAGTGTTTGCATGTGTGCTCGATTCCAAGCGGCACCAAAGGAATCGCACCACTTAGCTGTGAAGCGAATTCTTCGATATTTGGCTTACACCCCAACACTCGGATTATGGTATCCCAAGGGCTCAAAATTTGATTTGGTTGGATTCTCGGATGCTGATTATGCTGGTGACAAGGTGGATCGCAAGTCTACATCAGGAACATGTCATTTTCTTGGTCGATCACTTGTCTGTTGGTCTTCAAAGAAGCAGAACTATGTATCACTCTCAACTGCTGAATCTGAATACATTGCTGCTAGATCCTGTTGTGCTCAGCTTCTATGGATGAAGCAAACTCTCAAGGACTATGGCAGCAACCTGAAATAGGTACCTCTCTTCTGCGACAACAAAAGTGCCATCAAGATAGCCAACAATCCAGTCCAGCACTCGAAGACAAAGCACATTGAAATTCGTCATCACTTTCTCAGAGATCATGTCATGAAGAAATATATTGATATCATTCATGTCAACACTGAAGAGCAACTGGCAGATATCTTCACAAAGCCCTTGGATGAGAAAAGGTTTTGCAAGTTATGGTGTGAGCTAAATATCTTGGAATCCTCTAATGTCCTGTGATCAGGCACACATCCTAACACTTATGCATGTTGATGACTTAGATGTGCAACACACAAAGTAATGTATATCTTCAATCAATGAAGATTTACACTCTGAGTGTGAATACATTAACATGGAATTCGACTTCGGAGCGCCACGATAATTGTGCGTCGTGTCTGGGTCTAATACTTCCTATACGGTGGGCAACGCCAGCACCAAAATTTCTCTGTTTGAAGTGTTTCACTCATGGCGTTATATTGCAATGACTTCGCACTTGGTTTGTCTTCAGTTTCAATTTATCTTCATGATTTTCTACACTATGATGATTTGATTGCTTTCTGATATATCTACTAGTGTTCTGTCCTCTACAGCATTCACTTATAGCTATGTCTTCAAGATTGGATCTTTTGAACTAAGTGAATGTGATCGGACCCTAACCTCTCTATGCTTCCTATCTCAAACTCTATCTGTCCAAATCATATGCATTCTATTGAAACTGTCTAATGTCTTCTCTGCGTCCTAGTCAGCAGAAGGCAAAGAGACAAACATTAAATCTGTTTTAAATGACTTATCTTTATTGTTGAAATCCGGAGAAGCCGGAACAACTCTCCGATATGCCTGGCGGGCCCGGGAACGTGGGACAACTTTGAGTATGTTGCATGCTTGCCACGTGCACCTCAGATGTGAACCGCCAGGGGCACTAGCGTAATTGCGCTGTGTCGCTCACCTACTTATAAATACTTGTCCCCTGCGGTAAGGAAATCCTTCTTCCACCTCTCCACCTCCGTCAAAACCCTAGCGCCACCGCTAGCTCTCGACGACACCGGTGACGAAGCGCTTAGCTGCCGCGACTTCTCCGACGCCGTCCTCACACCGGCCGCGGACATCATCCTCTCCGCTGTCGCCGTAGGTGTCCTCCGTCGCCAAGTTAGGGCACGGTGGGCAGAACTGCTCGGTCTCCTATTCATCCCATCTAGCAGTTCTTCGTGCGGTAATTATAACTCTATTTTTACCACCTTTTTTATCTTCAAGATTCATCCTGTTTACCGAAAGTAGTTTCTGCCTATTCAATGTTAGATCTATTCTGTCTACATCTCATACTGCCTAGTCAATTCACTTAGATTTCCTGTCTAGTTTGATTCCTCACTTGTACTTATTCACGGATTGGTACAAATCTGGAACCAACTCACCTATATAAGTGAATATCTTTGCATCATGAGGTCAATGTCTTCAAACTGATTTATCTTCAAAATCTTCTGAGAATGCATATGACCTCTTCCCCTTCCCTCGCATCTCTAATGCTGTAACAGGTACATGTCCGTGGGAGAATCCCTTGGTTCTCATAGTCTACATTCGTTTGCAGAATACTTACAACATCATATGAATTCTCCTGAAGCCAGTTCCTGCTTGACTAGCAAGCGTAAGTCTCTGAAGCCTTTGAACATATTGAAGCCATTCAGTTTGAAGTTCATGGCTGCAGAAAAATCAGCAAGGAAGGGTGGCAGACAGCATAGAGAAGGAACATCCAAAGATCTGCCTGATGACCTAGCAGAACTCTACAAGACAGATCCCGAAGAGAATTATCATCAGAGAAAGACACGAATCCAATGGATTCGACGCTATTAGGCTGAAGAATGGTTCAAGTACAAGTTTGTGACGAAGGAATATGCAGAGAAGAATGCCATCAAGAGACCTTGGGGTGATATCCTCTATCGAGGCCTTCAACCCAAGAACAGAGCTGAAGCCATTGCTCAAGGCTTCTATCCTTGCATGGTCCGTGGACCACAGCCTGAGAACGCCGATCCCACTTCACTACTCTGGTGTCGTGACGATTCTCTCTTCAAGCGCAACTTCCAGTTTGCTGTGGCTTCGGCCAAGAAAAACAAGAAGTCATTGGGATTGGACTTCAACCCAGGTCCCTCTGCTCCCCGTGCTAATGGCTCCCGTGATGTTGAACCCAATGTCATCGGCCCCTTCTCCAACCTTGACGGCCTCATCACCTACATCTTGGTCCAGGCTGCCAGAGTCGATCAGTCTGACAATGATGCTGACTCCGATGAAGCCCCAGCTCCTCCTCCAAAGCCGCAGAAGCAAAAGAAGCCAAAGGCTTCAAGATCAGCTGCACCTCCGAAGACTTCTCGTGCGTAGCCACTGGCCACTGCACCTCCTGAAGCCAGTGTGCAGTCTAAAGATCAATCCCGTGTCTCCAAGAGAAAGGAGAAGAAAAAGCAACTTGTCAGACCAACTGATCAAGCCTTGACTCCTGCCGCCATTCTGCGTGAAGAACCCATTGATCTGTCAAGTGATGAAGATCTTGCTGATGATGCCCTTGAGCAACTGATAAAGAGCAAGGAAGAAGCAGAAATCTTCAACAACTTGCCTCTCTTTGATGTGGCAATCATCCACAACTTCATTGATGAGTGGTTCGACACCCCCAATCTCAGCTTTGAAGATTTGCAGCTTCCTATTGGCCTCAGTGTCGCCTTCAATGGCGCCATTGCTTCTGAGCTAGCTCTCGCTCAGTGTATCATTGAGCTGAAGAACAAGATTGATTATGAGAAGGCTCAATTCAAGAAGCATGTGGCCAAGCTAAGTGTTCAAGACGTCAGAAACTTCAAGGTCATGCTACATGAGCTTAAAGAAGCTTTTCTGAAAAAGCGTGAAGAAGCTCAGGGCTCTCGAGAGCGCATGAAGAGTTTGGCTGATAAGTGTGTGCTTGCATACAATGAGGCTGAGAAGCGCAAGTCACTTGGCCGTCCTGGCATTGACCCCAGGATGGCTGCAAAGAAAAAGAAGAAGCTTCCTGCTGACCAACCTGAACCTTCAAGCCAAGAAGCCCCTCGCATTATCTTCCCAAGTAGCATGACTGGCTCGAAGCCAAAGGTCACCACAACCGCTTCAGAACAGAAGAAGACGAGGGCTGCCGAGGCTGAGGCCAGAAAGAGGAAGAATACTGAAGCCTCTGATGCCACTCCCTCCAAGAAGAAGCGCAAGACCAAGAAGACTAGGGCTGCTCCCACAGAGCCCTTAGTCATTGAACCCATTTCAGTGGTTCGCCCTACGTCAGAACATCAAGAAAGAAGGATGATAGTCCATGAGCCTGCTCCCACAGAGGCTCATGAAGCTGAAGATATTCCAGCAGCTGATCCCACCGCTGCTGAAGACATTGGTCAAGACGACAATGTTGAAGATGATGAAGTTCTTCCTCAGATTGAACATAATGTGGTATCATCGCCTGTTCTTACGAACAGCGAACTCATCAGCATTGGTCGTCCTCTGACGCCAATTGCTCAGGATGCATCATGGGCTGATCACCCACAGCAACAAGACTCCCCCAGTACTTCCCAACAACAACAACAAGCTACACCCCCCGTGCAAGAAGAAGATGAAGACTTTGAGGCCCAGCCAACTCCATCTCCTAAGGCGTTGCCAGCATTTCACAGGCTTCGCAAAGGACAAAGGCCACAAGTCCCTCTGTCGAGCATTCCAGAAGGAGAAGTGCAACGTTCACCTGTTGCTCGTCAAGTCTTTTCTGAACCTACTCCAACTATGAATGTCTCCGAGTCTGAAGCACAAGCTGCTGAAGACATTCCGGCTGCATCAGCCGAGGAAAATCAAGAAGAAGTATGTGTCCCTACTCCCCCAGTTATTGAAGAAGTTGTTCCTGATGTGAACGTGCCTGTGCCCGACCCTCCTGATCATCAAGAGGAGGTTGACAATGTTGAGGCTGCCACCACCAACGCCATTGAAGCCAATGACGTAGTCATGGCTGACGCTAATGTAGATCCTGCACCAACCACTGTGCCTGAAACCAATGAGGCCACTGTGCCTAAAGCCAATGAGGCCACTGCACCTGAAGCTAATGTGCCAACTGCTCCCGAAGCACCTGTTGTGCAGACTGATGCCTCAGCTGTTGCCCCTGCAACTGTTCTGCCACCAAGGACCCATACAATTGAGCAAGCATACAGTCATGGTCAGCTAACCACTGTCCGGTGGCCCATTCTGGTACCTCCGCCTACTGCCTCTGGACCTCAATTTGACTATCATGTTGAGCATAGGCCTCAGGTCCAGAAGCCAAAGCCTAGGCTGCCAAGGTTTCCAGGTACTGCAAACTCACCAGGGTCCTTCAATGCAAATGGATTCAAAAGCCACAATACCTTCTTTGACAGCGCCAAGAACCCCTACTCCAAGCCAAGGATATCGTCAGATCGGTTCTGGAGCTATCAGCAGAGAAGCTATTACTCCTGCATTCTATATGATCAAGGGCGCATTTTCCCTCATATGCGCCTTGACACTGAAGCCATTGCTGGACTGCCGTGCTTAGAAGAAGCACTTGATTGCTTTCGTGATGCTGGTCTGCTCCACTTTGTGATAGACAAAGAACACTGGAATGAAGAGCTATTGCTTCAATTCTATGCCACTCTGCACATTCGCGGTTACTACCGAGATATCAAGACATGGGTTCTCGAGTGGATGACTGGAAATGTTCATCATGAAGCCAAAGCTATGGATATCATCGAGATTACAGGGCTAACCACTCCTAGAGAACTATATGAACCTGACTGTCAGCTACACCACAATGCAGTGGAGAGCATCTTCCATAAGCCAGAACCCAATATGAGCCAGATGCTGAGCATGATGAAGCCCTTGCCATCTGACGCTGAATATCCAACAGAGTTCTTTGTTGAAGACCTTGAGTATCTGCCTCGCACCATATATCATATCATCAGGAGCACTCTATGGCCTATCAAAGGACATTCATCATCGGCCAAGCTTGAAGGAGCTATGAAGACTTTGGTCTTCTATATTCTCAATGGCATCAGCTTCAACACTCAAGAATTCTTCATCAGGCAACTTGCTGCTTCTGGATCTGACCTATTTGGTCTGAATTTTTATGCTCCATGGGTCATGCGCCTCATCAAGAGACACTCATTTGTCAACTATCAGCCGTCTACTCGCAATCATATGATCTTTTTGCCAGAGGTTGATACGTCAGTTGAAGCTATATACTCTGACCCTGCCAAGAAGCCTCTTTGTCTTCAGAATGCCGAGCACCAAAGCTTCACTCAACCCATTGAAGGTGTTCAAGCAGCAACACGAATCTATCCATTGGCTGGAAATACTCGTCTGCCTCATCGAGCTCCTACTGAAGCCACTGAAAGCACCATTGCACAAAGGCCTCGGAAGCATTCTTGCTTTCTCAATGACCGAGAACTTCTTGTGGCCCTTCATCAGAAACAGGATAAGCATCACTTTTGGCTCAAGAGACAGATGCAAAGCCTCTTGGTGGATGTCAATCGCATTCGCAACCTTGCCACCAAGAATGCCTTTGTTGCTCATGAAACCTGCCAGCGATCATGGAAGAGCTTGACCCTGCTTAGTGCTGAAGCAGATCTTCAAGACGATGGCTTCAATGAAAGATTCCAGTTTGACTCCACTCCTCCATGGACTGCTGTCCTACGTCGCACTCCATCTCTTGAAGACTCTGAATATTCTTCCTCCGCAGCAACGGTAAATGCCAGAGTGATCGATGATGAAGACGATGCTACTTCACCACCTCCTACTACTGCGCGCATTGACACTGCACCAAGTTCATCTGCAGCGCCAACCAACGACGACAACCCTGTTGCTTCACCTACTCATGAGGACGAGTAGATGCTCTATGTCTTCGAACCTTTTTGGTCCTTACTGACAAAAGGGGGAGAAGCGTATGAGTTGATAGTCTTCAAGCGGGTTCATATGGGCGGTTGCATTATATTTTGCTTCGTGCTTACAACTCTTGCTTTTGAAACATTTGGTTCTTTGAGTTGTAACACCTTAACTTGATGGTCGTCTGTTACTTATTTGCATTACCGTGATGCGATGATAAATTCCGCATGTGCGATGATAACTTCCGCACTTAGATCATTCTGCAGACGTCCATTTTTCATTATGCATGTCATTCTACTTGCTATATCATTTCATGCATGATGAACTATCTTCATAAGTTGAAGTGGATCTCCACAAGTACAACCTGCCAAGTGCACTTGCATTCCAAAAGCAAATTACCTATATGCACATCTTCAGGGGGAGCCCTTGCTACTTATGAAGACAATTCCCTATCCTTACAATTTCACATATTTTTATCCCCGTTGAAAACTTGAACCAGTTTGTCATCAATCACCAAAAAGGGGGAGATTGTAAGTGCATCTAGTGCCACCCCTAGTTGGTTTTGGAGTATTTGACGACAAAGTTGGTTGAGGGACTAATGCGTTTGTGAGAATTGCAGGATAACGCAGGTAGTGTCCCTCATTGATTCGGTTTACCTACCGGAGACGACCCCTAAAAATGTATGAAGACATTGAAGACAATGGTGGTATGAGAAGATATTCATATTGAAGACTATGACATGAGAAGACATTACGTGAAGACTATGGAGCACGAAGACTGTGTGGTTTCGCTGTTTCCTTTTCTTCTTTGTTGAGTCATAGGAACCACCGTAATGTTAAGCGGGGTCAAAGTGAACTAAGTCAGAGTGACTAAACTGATGCTCAACTCAAATCCTATGTCTTCGAGCGAAGACAATGAGAGAAAATCTTATCCAGAGCTGGATGAGTCAGCTTTGCTTGTAGCCCAAGTAAAGTTGCCGCGTGTGTTTGAAATCTGACCGTTGGAACACGTGTCAGTTCCTTAGTGACCCAACGTCATTTTGGACAAATCAGGTCGGGTTTCCTAGTGGCTATAAATAGCCAACCCCCTACACCATAAATTGGTGGCTGCTTAGAGTTTGTGCACGGCTTTTGTCGTTTGAGAGCAACCCACCTCGAAGCATTTGAGAGAGAGAAATCCTTGCGAGGACAAAAGCCCAAACACCCAGAGCCAAAGAGTGTTAGGCATCACTGAAGTCTTTCTGTCTGTGTGACCTGAAGACTTATTACACTTGAGGACTGTGAATCCTCCAGCCGGTTAGGCGTCGCGTTCTGAGCATCCAAGAGTCATTGTGGATTGCCAGTGAACAAAGTCGGTGAAGGTTTGGAAGTCTCCCTTGAAGACTTACCAGAGTGATTGGGCGAGGACTGGGTGTCCTTAGCTCAAGGGGAATAAGGTGAAGACACGGTCTTCGGAGTTAAATCTCAGCCTCCCTAACCAGACGTACAATTGTCACAGCAACTAGAACTGGTCCAACAAATCGTGTGTCTTCAACAAGCGACTGGTTCTATCCCTTTCCATCCTTTACTTAAGTTTGTCTTCATGAAGTCATTGCCTATCTGTGTATCTGTTTGACTTCATTGCTTGACTACTACTATTGATTGGCTTCATACTATCTTCCATCCTGATCCTTACTTCCTAGCTGCTATTAGTCCTGTACTTTCACATCATTGCATACTTGACTATGGCTTGCTTAGGGTAGTTTATCTTCCACTGCATATCAATTAGGTCATTTCTGCTGTTTGTCTTCGAACCTTCTGTGTTTTGAAGACTTTCATAAAAATCGCCTATTCACCCCCCCCCCTCTAGTCGATACTAGCACTTTCAATGTTCTTTTATGTGTAGAAAAGAAAAGTTCTCGAAATGTCCTGGAAATCCACGGAGGCACCTTTTGGAATTAATAAGAATTTTT
>NC_057798.1:84221693-84225769 GCF_018294505.1 Triticum aestivum
GGACCTCCACCGACCTCAACTCCAACTCCATATATTCACGTTCGGGGAGAAAAAAATCAGAGATAAAGATTCATCGCGTTTTACGACACGCAGCCGCCGCCAAGCCCTAATCTCTCTCGGGAGGGCTGATCTAGAGTCCGTTCGGGGCTCCGGAGAGTGGGATTCGTTGCCGTCATCATCATCAACCATCCTCCATCACCAATTTCATGATGCTCACCGCCGTGCATGAGTAATTCCATCGTAGGCTTGCTGGACGGTGATGGATTGGATAAGATTTACCTTGTAATCAAGTTAGTTTTGTTAGGGTTTGATCCCTAGTATCCACTATGTTCTGAGATTGATGTTGCTATGACTTTGCTATGCTTAATGCTTGTCAGTAGGGCCCGAGTGCCATCATTTCAGATCTGAACCTATTATGTTTTCATGAATATATGTGTGTTCTTGATCCTATCTTGCAAGTCTATAGTCACCTATTATGTGTTATGATCCGACAACCCCGAAGTGACAATAATCGGGATACTTCTCGGTGATGACCGTAGTTTGAGGAGTTCATGTATTCACTATGTGATAATGCTTTGTTCCGGTTCTCTATTAAAAGGAGGCCTTAATATCCCTTAGTTTCATGCAAGTTCTTTTCCATAAGCACGTATGACTATTTACGGAATACATGCCTTCATTACATTGATGAATTGGAGCTAGTTCTGTGTCACCCTATGTTATAGCTATTACATGAGGAATCGCATCCGGCATAATTATCCATCACCGATCCATTGCCTACGAGCTTTTCACATATTTTTCTTCGCTCATTTACTTTTCCGTTACTACTGTTACAACTACTACAAAAACCCAAAAACATTTGTCTTTACTTTTGCTATTGTTACCATTATTATCATACCACTTTTGTTACTAAATACTTTGCTGTAGATGCTAAGTTATCCAGGTGTGGTTGAATTGACAACTCAACTGCTAATACTCAAGAATATTCTTTGGCTCCCCTTGTGTCGAATCAATAAATTTGGGTTGAATACTATACCCTCGAAAGCTGTTGCGATCCCCTACACTTGTGGGTTATCAAATATACAAACATTGTCGACAAAAGCAATGAGAAATACAAAAAAAGGACGGCATGATATAACTCACATATATGACGCTTGCCTAAACAGCATGGCATTTCATAATTCACATACATAATGCTTTGCAACAAGATAACATTGCATAATTCACATATATAATGTCTTGCAACAAGATGGCATTGCATAATTCACATATATGGTAATTAGACACTAAACAGGTGGCATTCACACAAAGCATGTCTAAACTAAGCAAATGACATAGCAATGCAAGATACCATACGCACGATATGAGCAACATAACCCTACCAAGTTAGGGCATGCACCTCGGGGGGGGGGATATGACTGATCATCTGTCTCTGAATCCTCCTCTGAGGAGCTATCGGTAACCAACAAGACATGCGCTTCGTCAGATAGCATTGTCTGCTCTGAAGACCTTGTTTCCACTCCAGATTTTTCCATGACCGTGCCGAATGGCTGATGCACAAGAAGAGTAATTGAATGTACTAAAATTGTTGACAAATTTAACACGTAATAGAAAAATGATGTCATGATATAATTCACATATAAGATGACTGGCTAACCAGGATGGCATTGCAAAATTCACATATATGATGCCTGGCTAGACAAGATGGCATTGCATGATTCACATATACGATAAAGAAACTAAACAAATGGCATTGACACAAAGCATGTGTAAACTAAGCAGATGACATCTTTAATGTATACAGTAAGCAATGCAAGGCACCATATGCATGATATTACCAACATCAGCATGTCAAGTTAGTGCGAAGACCTCATGGGGTAAATAGGAGTGGTCTTCTCCTTCTGAATCCCCCTCAGAACAGTTATCTTCCTCTTGATTATGATCCGAAATGGGTGGAGGGGGGCTGCCTTTGCGCCCACCATGGAACGACGTTTGCATGAAATTTTATTGCCATGCAAGGCTCATCTCTTTTGCTCTACATGATCAGTTCCATTGTGTACAATAACTGGCATGCATAGGAATAAAACATAGTGAGATTATGTAAGGAGTGCATGCACAAATCTAGAGTGATGGTAGCAAACTGTGGATAGACCCAAAACCAATGATAGCAGGCAGATAATAGCTTTAGTTAAAAAATACAGATAATGGCTCCTTTAATGTTTGTTTGCACCCAACATGAAACTCATAGTAGACACCAGAGATTAACCAGATAGTAGACAGATAGTACTGATTGCTGCCCCAATATGTACCCCACAACCATTTAAAAACTCAAGTTTCAGCATTAGTTTGGACCTGACTCGGAGTCTAATAGGTGAACACGATGATAATGTAGCATGTCATCTTATTAAGCGACGCATAACGTAAGCAGACACGGAAGAGTGCAACCTCTCTTGCGGACCCGTGTAGTCCTCAAGGTCATCTGCTCAGTTGATGATGGTAATGCAGTTGTCGTGGCTGCCGGCAGCGGGGAAGAAGATCTGAGGCGGCGAATGACGGTCTGGAGAGCGGATCCCTGCTGTGGTGAACCCTTCCGTTGTTGGAGCAGCTGAGCTGGGGTGGAACACAGCGCCACAGGAGCAGGACAAACCACACAAGGTTTTCTTTGACACATATGTGTAATAGAAGTAATTGAGTAAGGGCTTGTTTAAATTTGAGGATTCTAACAATGCAGGGATAGGAAATAGACAGGAATAGGATAGGAATGCATGTGCAAAATAGAGAATTTAAAAACACAGGATTTCTGCCAATATGGGTGTTTGATTCACAACAATTGGAAGATCACAGGATGCAAAAAAGCATGGTGAGATTAAGTCAAACCACAAGAAAATGTACGGTTATAATGCTATTATGCTACTATCTCTTAGTCTTGTGCTTGATGAATAGGAATATGAAAAGGAGGAGAAGTGGAAATTAGAATTCCTACGGTTTTTCTTTCAAGGAGACACTAAAGGAACAAATCCTACAGTTTTCCTTTGCTCCATTCCTTTGCACCAAATTCATGAAAAGTAGTACCATAGGAAACTTTCCAATTCCTATGTTTTTCATTCACTTTTCCTTTCAAGCACTGGTGATTCTAGTAGGCAGGCTTGAGCAAGGAAAATCCTACACTAAAAAATGTTTTTGTTCTACTTCTATTACTTTGGACCCAGGCCATAGCCATACTAGCTCAACTCCCAGGCCCATAGACAAATGCACAACTCAAACGCGCAGAGATAAATAATGATGGCGTTCAAGAGAGTCCATCACGGATAGCTAAGTTGCCTGGTACCTCACTGCTTGTCATATAGTAGGATAAAATAATCATATTTCCCGTTACTACGAGTGCTCAGTGGACAATATATATAACATGTAGAGTAAAAAAGAGATGCAACAAGTGTACAACCTCTTTGGCAAAGCCATGTCGATCTCAGCGTGATTGGGTTGGCCGGTGAGGATGCTCCGGCTGACTTGGCTATCAGAGGAGGGGGAGAAGATCTTAGGCGCCTGGAGATGGAGCCCGAGGTACTGCTCCGCTGTGATGGAGGGTTTCATCGTTGGAGCAGCTCCGGTGAGTTGTACGACGCCGAGACTGAAGTAGGACAAGGGAGACAACGAACAACGTGAACCTGAGTGGAATTCTAATAGCATCTCCAATACATGACATAAAATACATAACCACAAAGTGCTAGATGTAAAATACATCAGCCGCTCATCTCTGAACTTAACTGTCGAAACTGAACTTAACTGTCGAAACTGAATTTTGCTGTCGAAACTGAATTTTGCTGTTGAAAGTGAACGCACTAGCAAGGTGAGGCTACACGTTGGTCGACTGACTTTTTCATCTCTGGCCAGTCAATTTTGCAGGCTTTGGATACGAAATCAAGGGCCTGCGGTTCATCTTCAACCTCCACCCCCCTGAGCCGCCAGTCACCATCGGCCAAACAGCAGCCCCCCGCCGCCCGCGGCCGGCGGTGCCCCGCCCCGCCCGCTCCAAAAACACTCCCCACCGCTGGTCCGCCGCCGCCCCGGCCATCCCTCTA
>NC_057798.1:84226003-84250144 GCF_018294505.1 Triticum aestivum
CACCCCAGCGAGCCCCCCCCCTGAAAATCAACTGGCCCAAAAGTCGATTCAGTCGATTGAAGTGTAGCTAAATCGGAGCAGCATCGCAAGCAAGAGAAAGAGCGAGAGCAGCAGCGCGAGCAAGAGCAATAGCAAGAGCAGACCAGGCAGGGGACCGAGAGCAAGAGCAGAGCAACAACGCGAGCGAGAGCTAAAGCAGTAGCAGCTCCTACTGAGTGGACGTCGCCACCAAGGGAGCGACATCGTGGAGGAAGTGGCCGGCGATGCCGCCATGGATGGAGCCGCGCTGTTTCGGCTTGCGACTGAGCGCCGGCAGCACCGTGAGATCGAATCAAGAAGAAAATGCGGCGATTAGTGTACAACCTCTTTGGTGGTGCCGATTAGGCCGCAGCTTCACCCGAGGAAACGGTGATGATGATGCTCTTCCGGTGGTGCAGGTGAAGACGGTGGTGTGGGAATGGAGGTGGCGCGAAAGACGAGGGGAACATCGAGGCAGCTCCTTGGAGGTGGAGGACGGGGTGGCTAAACCGGCGGGACGACGAGATCGGCGATGGATCCTCATCCGGTACGGTGGATGAGGGACGTCGAGGTGTTGTTGTGGACGATGTCGTCGGGGAAGAGGCTCCGGCTGGGTGGTGGACGGAGCAGGGTATGGGGTTTCGTTGCGGTTTTTCGTGGCCTCGGTATACGAATGGGTGGGCGGATGCGATGGCAGTGGGAAACCATGGCTTAGGGACGCGCTTGTCCGAAATGTGGGGTAAGTTACGAAAGTACCCCCACCGATTTGAGGCGCTTCTTTCGATTCAGGGGTACCACGGGCATTTCAAGTGTCGGAATTTCACAGGAGGTGGGAGTTTTTGCGCGCGTTGTAATTTCAGAATAGCAAGGCGCGGGTTGAGATGGAGGGAGTTGTCGGAGCACAACGAGACAAAGATATATCTTAAATATTTCGGGCTAACAAGGCGCGGGTTGAAGAGGTGGGAGTTTCGCAGCACGATAGACAGAGACGCTAGCTTGAATTTTCGGCATAACAAGGCGCGGCTTGAAATTTCGGAAGAACAAGCTTAACGTGTACCAAAAAAAGACAATTTGCACCTCAACATGCACAACACACACACACAAACACCATTTAGACTAGAGTAAGGTACACGTGCATTGCACGCATGAGATTTGGCAACCAAATTATGAATAAATACCACATTATTGCATGCAAGCTTTGAGTCATATATGCATGATGTAGATGTTTGTTTAATTCTTATAGTTCATTTCATTCAAAATCATCTAGTTTTTATAAGAAAGCTAATCTATTTTAAGAGTCATGGAATTGTGCGTTGTAAGACATAAAGTAAAAACAAATAATGGCAAATCATGTAGAAAACATTTGGGAAATTCTGATACGAAAGATTCTAGAACAAATAAGAAGTGCTTGTGTTTTGATGTTTGTGTATTATGCTTAAGTTCAACCATGGAGTCTTCTAGATTATACATGTGGCGAAATCTGGTGGAATCTAGATGATATCCAACGGCCAGTAGTGCTCAACTTTGCCATCTTTGGACCACGGATTCGCCTCATCCAACGACCATCTTTCAAAGTTAAAGTTACCCGCACACAATATATAAAAATATAAAATATAATATATATATATATATATATAGGGGTATAGATATAGATATGTGATGCAAAAGCCGCCCATCATCTCCAATTAGAATAGTGTGTCCATGCACGGATGCGACGTGGCCAAATGATGTCTGCCATCGGTATCTCAAATTCAAATCAGTCTGACCTTGTTCAATGTGTATACATTACAACATGCTCGTTTCCAAACCACACCGCACAGATCTGCGTTATATTCATGCATGCATGGGTTTCCAACATCAGGATCTCTTATTCAAATATTTGAATTCAACTTTACATTGATTATGACCTCACCTATTCTTTTACACCCACACAGTAGTCTTCTCTTTATAATTGTACCACTAACTTTCTCTCGTGCATGCATGCACACACACACTGCCAGTCGGCATTATCCATCGCACACATGCAATCTTGTTCTTCAGGTCGGTCTCCCATGAAGGCACACACCACTACAAAAAAAATACACATCCGTGACATTTTGGGCCGAACGAATTTTTTTTTTGTCATACATATGACACTTCTATGACGATAATTGTGACAAAACCCGGTATCATCATAGATGTGGTGGGCTCCTACTTCTATGGCAAAAAATCATGACAGAAAATGGGCTTTTCGTCCTGGGCAGGCCGGAGACGCGGCTGCATGACATTATTTGGGCCATCCATGATGGAAAAACCGTGGTAGAAGCTAGGGGTAGGAAAATTTTGGGGAGTTGCCGGTTATGGTGGGAGGTCGGGGGCCAAGCGATGCGCGTTTCTCTCGTACACGTGCGAGGCATTGGCTCTAACTGAACCCGAGCGAGGCGTTGGGCTCTAACTGAACCCGAGTGATTGCCATGCAGGCTACGCGTTACTGAACCCGAGCGATCGATCGATGGCTATTAACTGAACCCGATGGAGCGATTCCTTCGCTACTGCTGCTAACTGAAGCCAATCGATGCTGCCTCTGGGATGAATAGTGAGCGTTGCGGGGGGGGTTTGGATGAACAATGAGCGGTGGCGTTGCCTCTGGATGAACAGGAACCCGTGGTGTGGAGGGTTCGATGAACAGTAGACGATGGATGGGTGACCGTGGAGGGGTGGTTGAACAGGACCCCGTGATGTGGAGGGCTGGATGAACAGTAGACGATGGAGGGGTGCCTGTGGAGGGGTGGTTGAACAGTAGCCGGTGGAGTAGCGCGCGGTGGAGGCTGGATGAACAGGAGCCCGTGGAGGCTAGAGGAGGTCGACGGTAGCCCGTAGAGGCTGGAGGAGGTCGACGGTGGAGATGAACAGTATCCCGTGGAGTCTTGTTTGCGGTACGCCACACCCCTCCCAATGAACAGGACCCCCGTTTTGACCGTAGCGCTCTAACATAAGTCTGTTTCGTCCGTTTTGCGGTACGCGACACCCCTTCCGATCAACAGGACCCCCGTTTTGACCGTAGGAGGTCTGTTTCTTCCGTTTTGCGGTACGCCACACCCCTCCCGATCAACAAGACCCCCGTTTCCACCGTAGGAGGTCGGTTTCCTCCGTTTTGCGGTAAGCCAGACCCCTCCTGATGAACAGGATCCCGTTTCGAACATGGTCGGTCGAACACAAGGCCGCTTCCTCCGTTGTGCGGTACGCCAGGCCTCGTTTCCATCGCCTGTTCCGTCCAAGCCCTCCAGATGAACACGACCACGCATTCCGTTCCGACCCAGCTGGTTGGCTCCCACGCGTTCTGTTGCCTCCCGATGAACAAGATGCATTCCGTTGCCTCCCCATGAACACGATGCATTCCGTTGCCTCCCCATGAACACGACGACAACGCTATTTCTCCGTTCTGACCCAGCCATGTATGTATGCGCGAGTAGGCGTTCGACACCCTGCCCGTATGTACATACGTGGTCGTATTTTCTTTCTTGCACCCTCGCCGTTGTACGTACGTGTACATGCTACGTGCGCGCCTCTACTACGACACGTGCGCGCCTCTACATCCACCAGTATATATATACGTACACGTTCGCGACCAGAATGACAACGCTACATACGCTTCGACCATGTCGGTCCCGACTGTCAGGCACTTCCTTGCCTGCGAAGATGTAGCTGGTGGGTCCCAGCAGTCAGGGGGGCGAATCGTTTTGGGTTTTTTTTTGCCCGGACGCACTTCCTTGCGTGCGAAGGTGTAGCTGGTGGGTCCCAGCACTCAGGGGGGAAACATTTTTTTTTGCAAAATACGGTGGCCCATCCGGTGGTCCCCGCTGTCAGGTGGAGGAATAATTATTTTCCGCATAATAAGGAGGCACTTCCTTGCTGCGGTCGTGTACCCAGCTGTCAGCCTCTCCACATACAGTCCACGTCCGATGGAAGTCGTTCCTTGACCACGTTGACCACGCCGCACCGACAACACCAGGGCGGTGGATGACGGCGAGGCCTAGGAAGGGGACGATGGGGAGCCAGGGAAGACACGGCAGTGGAAGCCCGTGCCGAGAAGAGTATGAGGGTTCACTGGTTCGGCTGCGGTGTGAGGCTGTCGTTGCCGCAGGGCCTGGCCAGCAGTGGGAATAGTAGGGGGCGGTGAGGCCTCCGCGGCAGCACATCCGGCCACGGGAGGCAGGAGTATGCGGCACGACCAGCGCTGCTTTGGGCAGCTGGAGCAAGAAGACCAGAGGTTGAAGAAGCACTACGGCCTTGGATGGACATCGTATGGTCACTGGAGCTAGAATCGTTTATATTGACTAAGTTAACAAAGCCCTCCGTCCCCACCAACTTAGTAGGCCCACAAGTCAGCCTCCCACCAAGGTGGGACCCAGCTAGCAGGGGGTATTCATTTTTTTGTGCATAATAAGGAGGCACTTCCGATGGGTCCGAGCTGACAGCAGGGGGAACGTTTTTTCGTGAAATACGGTGGCCCGTTGGGTGGGTCCCAGCAGTCAGGGGCAAACAGTTTTTTCGCGAAATACTGGTGGCCCGTCCAGTGGGTCCCTACTGTCTGGTGGAGGAATAATTATTTTCCGCGTAATAAGGAGGCATTTCCTTGCGGCTTCCGTGGACCCAGCTATCAGCCTCTCCACGTACAGTATTCTTCCGATGGAATTCGGTCGTTGGCCACACTGTCCACGCCGCGCCGAGAGCACCACGGCGGTGGATGACGGCGAGGCCTAGGAAGGGGACGATGCGGAGACGGGGAAGACGCGGCATTTGATGCCCACGCGGAGAGGAGTACGAGGGTTCACTGGTTCGGCTGCGCTACCGTCGCCGCAGAATAACAGGGGGTGTGGGTGAGTGGATTGGAGGGATGGCCTGGCTAGCGGTGGGAGTAGTATGGGGGCGGTGAGGCCTCCGCGGCAGCACAGCCGGCCACGGGAGGTAGGAGCAGGCGGCACGACCGGCGCTGCTTTGGGCGGCTGGAGCAAGAAGACCAGAGGTTGAAGAAGCACTACGGCCGTTGGATGGACATCGTACGGTCAGTTGAGCTAGAATCGTGCATATTGATTAAGTTGACAAAGCCCTTCGTCCCCGTCAACTTAGTAGGCCCACTATACTGGGTCCCAGCTAGCAGGGGGAGTATTCTTTTTTTGGGGCGTAATAAGGAGGCACTTCCTTGCGTGCGAAGATATAGTTGGTGGGTCCGAGCTGTCAGCGGCGGTAACATTTTTTTGCGAAATATAGAGGCCCTTTCGGTGGGTCCCAGATGTCAGGTGGAGGAATCATTATTTTGTGTGTAATAAGGAGGCATTTCCTTGCGTGCGGCTGTGGACCCAGCTGTCAGCCTCTCCACGTACAGTCCACTTCCGATGGATGTCGTTCATTGACCACGTTAACCAGGCCGCGCCGAGAGCACCAGGGCAGTGGACGACAGCGAGGCCTAGGAAGGGAACGACATGGAGCCAGGGATTACTCGGCAGTTGTTTCCCACGCGGAGGAGTACGAGGGTTTACTGGTTCGTCTGCCGTCGCCGGAGAATAACAGCATGTGTGGGACTGAGGGTGAGTAGAGGGATGGCTAGGCCAGCGATGGGAGTACGATGGGGCGGTGAGGCCTGCGCGGCAGCATAGCCGGCCGCGGGGAGGAGGGAGCAGGCAGTCCCGCCGGCGCTTGTTTGAGCGGCTGGAGCAGGAAGAGCAGAGATTGAAGAAGCACGACGGCCGTTGGATGGACATCCAACAGTATACAGGCCATCTGTGGAAAGCCTCAAATTTGTGGAAAACAGCATACAGCCCATCTGCCATTATTTCAAATAGTTTACAGCCCATTTGCTAATTCTTACGGGTTTTTTGGAGCCCATATTCTTTTTGTTAGCATTACAGCCCATATTGTGGCCACGGTTAAAAAATTATACGAAATTTTGCATATGTCGGTGCGGTCTGAACTATTTTTAATCCCGAAATTTCGAGTCACATTCAGACTGATTTTAAAAATAAATGTATATCAATATAAAATCCAATAAATTGTCCACGCATAAAAATCAATGCAATTTCAAATCTCGAAATGAAAAAAAGATATTTGAAACTAATTGCCGGTTTGATGCGTTTTAAAAATGTACAACCCATTTCTCATTACTGATAGACCATTTTCTTGGCCAGCCGAATGAAGCTTCCTCGTCTAGAAAGATTTGCAGCCCAACAGGCCTGACAAAGTGACTTACTTGATAAATCACAAAAAAACTGGGCTAGCCATTTTCAAAAAGAAAAAAACTACTGGGCTCGTCTGTGGTAGACATAAAAGAAAAGGCTGTCTAGATAAGCCAGAGTGTCCCGCACAGCCCAGTTGACACCCTGCTTCCGTCCCAAAAACAAATTAGATAAATGCCACTCCAATTATGGCGATTCATAAAAATGCCACTGCAATTTCCAAACTTTGAAAAATGTCACTGCAATTTTTGCAAACTTTGAAAAACGCCACTGCAGTTTGCAAACTTTGAAAAACACCACTCCAGACTTCAAAAAATGCCACTAGAAATGGCATGAAATGACATTTTTCAAAGTTTGGAAATTGCAGTGCCATTTCTCGGAGGCATTTATCAAATTAGCCCAAAACAAAAATAACTAGGCGAGCTACTGGGTCCCTGGTGTCAGCCGCTCGTTGTGCAATTCTCTCATTTATTGACTACGTTGACAATGGCATGGGACCCAGATGTCAGAAATCCACTAGGAGGAGCCATTTTTTTATTGGCTTGAAATAAGGAGGCACTTGCTTGCGTACTGCCATGACCTTGGCGGGTCCCTGCTGTCATCCTCTCCACATACAATCATCTCCTGATTGTGTACACGTCAACTTGCTAGGCCCACAAGTCAGCCTCTAAACCCGTGAGGACAAATACAACCCATTTAAAAAATAACAGCCCATTCCATACATTCAAACGGAAAGTTCAACATTCAGAGCAAAGTAACAGGTCTGATCCACATATAGAGTACTGAACTTCCACGTTGACAACCATCATAGCCAAGTTAACTATCTACTCCCACTAGACAAGTAATAACTTACTCTTAGCTAACTAGACGATGCTGGCAGTACACGCTAAACGCCGGCAACGGCGTCCTGCGCCTCACCTCCGACTTGACAGAGGTGCGATAGGGCGCATTGCTCGCGCGCGTTGGCCCTTTCCATGCCGGCGTGGTCCATCGAAGCTTTGGCTTCCAAGCGAGAAACCCACTTGACGAGCTGGTAGTAAAAATCGGCGTCGCGAATGCGTGCGTGCCCGACAGCCTCCAGGGCTATTTGCCGGGCGTCGGCCTCCACGTAGTTGGCCCAGTTGCGGGTGCTCTGCTCGCGACTTAGAGCGTCGGTGCGCTGCTGCTCCATGTCCCGCTGGCGGCGCAAATCGGTGATACATTGCTCCTCCGCCAGGCGGTCGCGCTCCAACAACTCCTGCTCCTCCGCCATGCGGTCGCGCTCCAACAACTCCTCGATCTGCGCATTGCCATCTAAAGACAGATAGAATGCCTCATCTCTCCGTCTGCCTTCCGGTGAAAAACCGAACACTAGTTCCGGCGGTGACTGCCTCCGGCGTCGCCTACTGCGGACGGGCGGGGGCATGGCAGACGTGGCGAGCGACGTCGGGCCGGTGGGGGCTTATGAGGATATGGCGAGTTGGGTCACGGTGGCACTGGAGAAGGCCGGGAAACAGTGCATATAGGGGGAAGGTAGCGCGACAGTCATCGGAATTCAATGCATAATGGCTTAGCGCGCCATCTTGCTGTGGAAAACTAGGGAAACTGAAATTATGACTGTGCCGTCCCGTCCCGTCTGGGTCGCACGCCGGCATGGCGGTCAAACGAGTGCACTCGATCATCTCCCTCCTTGTCAATAATGATTTCACGGATTTAAAAAGCCCACAACAATTAAAGCGTATCTTTTTTCGCATCAGTTAGCTGCCTTAATTATGGCCGGCTGCATGAAGGCACTCAGAATCGCTCACAGGCAGTACGCGAAGCAGCATGCAATGAGTCGCAGTTGAGGGCATGCATGCAGCCACTTAAATCACTCGAATTAATTAGGCTTAAACTTCTGCATGCCATTAATTATTGCCATGCCTTGGTTTTGCTGCTTTGCTCACGGGACTAATAAACCAGGACGGAGGGAGTACCTTGGTTGGTGAGAGGTTTGAATTAATCCCTGCAAACCGGAAAGGAGGTACTAGTACGTGTGTGATCCGCTATTTATTCGTGTAGGATCAAGTAGGTCGTTTCTTGAATTGAGCCCTGCAAACCGGAAAGGAGGTAGTACGTGCGTGATCTGCTATTTATCCGTGTAGGATCGATAGTGTAGCTTGTCAGTTTCTTCAGAGGTAGGAATTTTTATCCATGTAGGATCGATAGTGTAGCTTGTTAGTTTCTTCAGAGGTAGGCATTTTTATTCAAAAAACTGCCACTTCGCATCTTGCGTTGCAAATAAAACTGCCAGGAGCGCATTTGTAGGCTAGCTAGTGATCGATCAGTAACTTGTAAACATTGAGCGAACAGAAATAAGTAATTGTTAATGCATCTCAATGATTCACAGATCATATACAAATATGTAGCTCCAAAAGCAAAGATCAGCCACTTCGGATCTTGCATCGCAACTAAAACTAACTAGTACGATTCCCATACATAAGATCAACATGTTAATGCATCTCAATGATTCACAGATCATATACAAATATGTAGCTCCAAAAGCAAAGATCTAGAAAAAACATCTGTTCTTCCTACTAACATGGATGCTTCTCTTGGCCAACATACGGTACAGACTGAAAGACAAATTTGTTTGTGAAGTCTACAATTCCTCTTTCAAACATAAGTGGTTTCACCAACAGCTGGAACCATGAGAATGAACCACACATGATGGAGGAACATCCACTGCAATATGATTTGGTCTTCTCTCGATCACACCGCGAGACTATTTTCGGAATACAAACTTTAACTTAGAGAAAATGATGCCCATTGTATAATCAGACCAATACAATGAAGCACCTAGTGTTGGCCAGTAAATAGTACAGTACTACTTTTCTGCAGTCCATGAAGTGACTATCCAATCTTTGTGTCTATTTTCAAATGGCACTGCATGCAGTGACTATACTGTTCTCTTGTGCAGTTCAACCAAAATAGCGGACACTTTGTTTGTTTGCCAAATAGCAACGGGCAGACATCTCTATCTGCACAAATATCAAGCAGCTAGTAAACATATACCACACAATTTTCGCAGTGATGGAAGAGGTGAAATCGATACAACCAAAATTGAGCATCCAATCATTGAATCCTGTCCTGCACCTCCAATGTAGGTCCACCCTGCCAATAAATTCACATGCAAACCACTAGTATTACTATCTAATGACAGTACAAAAAGAGTAGCAAGATAGTAGCAAACCATGTACCTTCGTAATGAATAGCTCATAGTGCCACCAATTGGATATAAAGGTTTGGAAAAAAACATGCTCCTAATGTTGAACCAGTTGGACTTTTTGTGCAGCTCCACTAAAATCGAGCATCCCTGTTTGCACAGATATTGAAAGTGTGATTACTATAAAAGTGGCACTAGTTGAAGCATAGACTCACAAATATAAGCATTCCAATTTCTTAATGGGAAAAGGTAGCAAGACTGTTTCTAACCACATGTTTGAAGGAATAAATAAAGCAACAGCGGCTGATGTCAGGAAGGCATGCATAGTTTTTTCTGAAAAACTGAGCCATTCCTGACCTTTCCTCTTCTTTAAAGCAAATTTTGTGCAGTTCTACTAAAATAAAATGCCATAACCACCTTGACAATTTAGTGACACTGTACAAAAGGAAATGACTTAACATTACATCATGATGTCGGGTATGTATTAGACAGGCATTAGAGACAAACATACAAACCTCCTCCGATAACATAATGAACATTAATTTTAACAAAGGTGTGACTAGCTTTATCGGGATAATTTGAGTGAACTCTACACCCTCTGTTCCTTAATATAAGACGTTTTCGCGGTTCAATTTAAAGTGCCCAAACGTCTAGTATTTAGAAAAACAAGTGGTAGTTTTCTTGAGCACATATCTGGGAAAGCTTGCCACACTATATTTATGTCCATACGCTAATGTAACATCAGTTGAATGCTACAAATATACACTAATCTAGTGGCTAGTGCAATAGTAGAGTAGTTAGTTTATTACAGGGTACAGTACAATGGTTTTACTGAACAGATTTCAATAAACTCTAGCACTGGAAGGTTTCTATAAGAATTAACAATACAAAATGTAAAGGTAACAAGTTTCAGCATTGATATACTAGCTATGCATGAGCATTAAACCAAATACAGAAGTCTAAAGGTAACTAGCATTATTAACTAATGACAGTATAAAAGAAATTGCAAACCATGTACCTCCAAGGTAAATATCATTTCGAACTCGGGGGGGGGGGCCTTAAAAATTGCTATCCCAATCTTGACAATCGATCAAACATAAAAACTTGATCGAACGAATCAAGAGAATAGCCGGAGGAGGAGGTGCCCACTCTTGACCTTTCCTCTTGTCTTCATAATTGTCTGTGCAGTTTAACCAAAATAAAATGACATCAGCGCCTTGGAATTTTGGTGACACTATACAAAAAAATTAACTTATCTCATGAAAGTGAGGTATGTAATCTATAAGCATTAAAAGTGCAAAAATCTGAAGGTAGTAACAAGTTTCATCGTTGGTATACTGGCTGTGCAACAGCATTAGAATGCCTTAGCTGAAAAATCTTTAATACATCCACAATCAACAGCTAACCCTGAAATGATCCAGTGACATTAAATGGCACTGCTTAAATTTATCTGTGGCATTAGACTGAGAGCGGCATTAGTTAAATGTGGCATCACTTTAGCAGTAGCATTGCTTGACTTGACTGCTGGCGTTATACTAACAGCAAAAAAAGTGGCAATAAGAGCATGGGAGGCCCATTTGGACAGTGGGCGCACCAGTATGATGTACCTCCACGGACGCAGAGTGGTGAGGGAGGTATGGTTGCCCAGAGCAACAAATATCCAGGCAGCATATGTGGATTACGTCCCATTTTTGTTCTCTTTAGCCACCTTTTTCATATGTGAGGACAACAAACCGATCGACCTGGTCATTCTCTATTGCGTTGTCATGCCTTTCTACCCTTCTTCAACCAAGAGACACGAGACTCGTTCCTTAGCTACTGATTTTCCCCTTTTCAACCTAGATGCGGGTTTGATGCCTACTCTCTTGGACAGTACAGTCTCCCTTCCTTTCCTTATTCAACCCAGACATGCATTAGTCTGCATGAAGTAGGGTTTCCTTTAATAGTGCAAATTATGGTTTTCGTCTGCGTGGCCAGCAGAGCAGAGGATAGCAAATTGGGAAGATGGTGGAGTGGAAAAAGCTCCACATGCAACGACGCGCCAGATGGGGCAATAGAACAAGGGTATGGTTCGAAAAGAGGTAGCATACCTGAGGGTCGGCGGGAAGTGGCTTCGCTCGTGGTCGTTGTCCTCCGCACACACTACGGCAGCGAACTTAGGGACGGAAGCCATCCCGCGCGGGCGCTAGGTCTGAGAGGACGGCCTTGTCGTTAGTGCGTGACCTCGCTCGCTGACGACGAGTGCGTCAACGTTGCACGTCCTTTTCTTCCTCGGCGGATCTGTGACCACCGGTGAGGAGGGAGAGAGGGGCCGTCTTTTTTAGATCTGGAGAGAGGGTGGTAGTGTGAGAAGCAAGTGGGCAGCCCTTGGCAAGAAAGCGCTGAAGCTCCAGCCTATATATATTTTTTATACTACTAGTACTGGAGGTGGAGTAGTGGTAGAGTAGTTTATATTTTCTCTGCGTACAGTACCAGTTAGTCGTGCTTCAAAACTGAACGGCACGCCATTAAAAAAATAAAGGCCGATAACTAATGCGGCACCTCGGGCCAACGCGGCCAGATCGCATTTTGCACGAGAAATTACACACCATGTTTCATTGACATGTGGTCTCGTTCCATATCAGTGAGACGATGGCGAGTAGTAGGAGTATTTCTGAACCGACGTGTAGGCCGAGGTGCCCCTTCGTGAACCGTGGCAAACTGGCAACCGTCCATCGACTCTTTGCCTTTCCCTCTCGATTTGGAACTGCTGTCACACGCTCTTCCTCTCCCTCCTCCATTTTCCTTCAACCCTTCACCCTTTCTTCTGCCATTGTTCGATCGTCTTCTCCATGGAGGGAACAGGACGGAAACGACCCCGTTATTCTTGCCCCGATCTGAAAGATGACGTGGTGGAGGAACTCATTGATCGGTACGACGTCATCACCTCGGCTAGCATGGCAGGTTCGTTCAAGCCCATTCTCGACTCAACTAATAACATCATTACAAGGAACCCAAGAGTCAAGGAGCGGTTTGATCTCCCCTATCTTCTTCGCCGTGACCCTGATGACTGGCGCCGTCACGACGGAGGCCTCGCCCTGTGCAAGTTGATGCCGCTTGATAATGATACGTATGATGTTAAGATGCCATCGCTTGAGGGTAAAGCTTGGGCAGGCGCAAATGGAGATTGGGTTGTTTACATTGGGTCCAACTGCGAGTGGGAACTTGTGAATGTGTACACTTGTGATCGGGTTCCACTTCCAAAAATCTCGGCAGACTGCCCAGAGGTTGAGCACACTGGTATTGTATGCACATTCAAATACAATCATGGTGACTGTCTTCTACTAAAGATAGCAATTTCTCGAGTCCCCAACCGCTCTTGGAATTACAACAAGTATGAAAGTTGTTGCTATCTTCGACAAGCTTGTTGCCGTCCTCAGTGGTTTGACTGGATGGATATTGCTCAAAAATCAGTTTATGTACACGGATGAGTACTGTGATGCAATTCAATACGAGGGCCTTGTGTTTGCTGCCACCACTCGTGGCACTGTTTTTGCATGGCATCCTCGTTGTTTCGGTACGTTTGTCTTCCACCGTAATTATAATTGTTTCATCCACATGCATGCGGGTCAGCAAGTTTCCCTTTAGTGCATAGTATCTTAGATTAGTATCATAGGTGGTCTCATTTATTGCCATGCATGACACATAGTAGCATCACATTTATTATGTTACGGTATCTACCTATGTTATTATAACCATCTCTCTCTTCCTTAATTGCCTGCCACATAAGCATGTTTGCGAGTCCCAAGTGCATGATACTACTTATGTTACCCCCACTATGGCCAGCCTTACTAATTAACCTTCTTCTTGTGTTTCCAAGGTCTTGTGAACATTCCACCACCTATACTTGAAGATTTTTATAACCAAGGGGGAGATGATGATGGTGATGATCACGAGCATGAGGACGAGCAGCGCCCATATACTATTTGGCGCCTGGCAACTAATTCCGATGGATCACCTCTTCTCGTGTGTATACAACCCACTGATGATGTTACTGCTAAGGAAGTAGGTGTAGTCTCCCATGGTCGCACTCTCCGGACCTATTCCAACACCCGTTGCATGGTATTCGGGATGGATACTAGTGTGCTAGAGCCAACTCCTTCTCCCTGGTACAGAATTGATATTCTTGGAGAAAACTCGCTCTTCCTTGGACAAAACTATCCAATGATGGTGAAAGGCGATCCAACTGCTGTTAACACAATGTTACTACCATTTCTGAGAAGCAACTGTGTCTATACCTCGGACATTTGGGTGGTTCCCTACCCTGGTACTGATATAGTAGGCCGCTTCAGCCTGGATGATCAGTCATGCGTTGGTCTCCAGATCGACAATGGATGGCCCGTCCCAGAGAATCACTTGTGGTTCAAAGCAAGCGTTTCCAACGGCGAGGAATGGTTGAGTTGAAGTTCATTTCATTGCTTGTTATTTGTTGTGTGGTGAAAACTTTAGTATTTATAATGTATCCTCGTTGTCGATGTGGGTTGATGACCTGTTGTATGTAATAAAATGATATGCCTGTGATAAACTTACTAAATTTATGAATGGCTTTCGAGTTGCTTCTGTGAGTGAGTGGTGCGACGAGGCAAAAAAATATTTTCTGAATACATAATTGTACGTGCATTGCAACAGGTTATCGGATGAGGCCAATCAACAATAGTAGTACACTATTTGTACTAGCTTCACATGCTTCGCACGTTGTGCGGGTGATTTTACTGTAGCCATACTGTACTACGTAACCAGCACCTCGAATCCTCGATACTAGTAGTACTATATACTAGTAAGTACTAGTAGGAGTAGTATGGTGGCATGGGCCAGAACAAGCATTCACGTCCAGGAGTACGGCACACGCCACCAGCACGACTTCCATCTGACACCTTATTTCTTGGAATCCGTGCTAGAGCAATATCTTCAACCTAATCGTTTCTCTAACTCAGCCATCACGCAGCGGGCGAGGTGGGGGTTTGCCGATAGTCGGTTTCCTTAACTGCGGTCCCACTTGTAAGGCCAACTGCAACGCATGACCCCAAACGGACCTCCGTTTTGCATGAACTCCAATGATAATTTTGACTACAAAAGCAAGACCAAAGAAAACAAGAACCACAAGAATACATTTTACTACTCCTGTAAGTTGGATTGGTGCCTTCTCGATGCATTCATTGTTGATCTACGGAGGCTCAATCTTGCGTGCTTCTTTCTTCTTCGAGTGTAAAGAAGTAGACGTTGCTTCCTCGCATCTAGTCTCATGTCTAGCCTCTATTCTAGTACTCCCTCCGATCCGTTTTTCTCTACGTCTAAGCAGCAACACGCATACCAAGTAGGAGTATCAACAAGTGCACTAATCTCATCTATAGCCTCTGTGCTAGCTAAAAGTGATAGAACATCTACTAAATTGCGCTCTATCAATATATGGATGTACTCTTATTCCCAATACAAAAACTTGCATCCATTCTACTCCCTCTGTTGCACAATACATGCCTTCTATTTGTCAATATATATATGTATCTAGACATGTTTTACTATATAGGTACATCCATTTTTGGACAAATGGAAGTCAAGTATTTTGGAACGGAGGGAGTACACAATAAAAATTTTAAGTTAGCACAACTAGTCTAATCCGAGAGCACAACCTAAGATTTGGTCGGGTTCTTCCTCCTTTTGCCGACACGTGGGACATCCAGCATCCAGGTCGTGTCATGAAAGAAAATAGAGTGGTAGTTGAAGCCACGAGATCTGCATCTTGGGTTAAACTGTAAATAGAATCTTACTACTCTTGAGTAACTCCAAAAGTGGCCACCGAAGATCTTTCTTGGATTTGTTTTTCATCACCAGCACGTCGAGGTGAAAGATGTGCAGGTTCAGTGGGTCCGCTTGCTTTTTCACTGACATGTGGGACCGCATGTCAGAAAACAGACGATGGGCTCCGCGCGTCCGTTGGCTGGCTGAGAAGAGAGATAGAGGAGTGCTGAGCTCGGACTGCAGGAAATTTGTTCTACGTACCTCGATATAGGCTCGATATAGTGGGGTGGCATGGGCCATAACTAGCATTCATGTCTAGCAGTACGGCACACGCCACCCACACGAGTCCCATCTGACACCAATTTTCTTGGAGTCCATGCTACAGCCATCTCTTCTCCCTCCTGTTTTCTCAGCCATCACGCGGTGGGCGGGGTGGGGGTTTGCCGATAGTCGGTTTGCTCATCTATGGTCCCACTTGTAAGTGAAAATGCAACACCGCACGCATTCCAGCTTGAGCGGCGTGCCGGACCAACCGTGTGAGGGTGCGACGCAAACACGGCAGGCTTTTCCTTTTGAACTCTTAACTTGTAAAATTTGGTTCTGCTCCATGGTGCAATCGATAGATAGAAAATAACGATTTTGCCTACAGTAATGAGAAGTTTGGTTCTAGCGTCGTTCATGCATGGAGTACGTACAAAAATTATGAAGTTGATGCGAAAGGTAAGATAATTACTGCAGTATCATATACTACTACATGGATTTGACGGAAAGATAAAAATACATACGGATCCATCAACGACATCCTCATGCCCTAGTGCGCCGGGTCACCAACCGACATGTGAGGAGCAGCGGCGTTGGCGGCGAACTCAACGTGCTTCTGAACAGTGTCGTACAAGGTTGCCCTGCAGTCCAAGAAGGCCAGCGTCCTATCGTCCTCCTCTTGCATGCGCGTAGAAGTGGGTGATTATGTTGATGGTGTCTTGCTGCGCCAGGCGCTGCGCGGCGAGCGCGACCTCGAGGTGGACATTCTCCAGTGCGACGGCGGGCAGTCGCAGGGCAACCAATGCATCGAAGAGGTTGTTACCATAGTAGCCGTTGAGGGTGGCGGGCATCGCAGAGCCTGGGCGCGTCGGCTGGAGGCTTACGTCAAAGTCGTCCGCGAGCTTCTTGACGACGGTGAACTAGTCGAGGAAACCGACGAGGACCTCGACGAACAAGGAGATGAAGCTGTCGTCCAAGCGGCCCCTCGCCCTGGCAGTCTCAAGCAATACTACCTAGAGACGTTCCTCGTTGCAAGGCCGCAGGCCAACATCGTGGACCATCTGGCACAGCCGGCTGATGCTCGCGCTCATCGCCTCCATGGGTCTAGCTTAGCTTCTACTACCTCCGTCCTGGTTTATTGGACCCCATTGTAATCCTTGTCAAATTTTGACCACAGATTTAACTAACAAAGTGTTTACGCATGTTACTAAAACTTATATCACTGAAAACTATGTTCAAATATGAATCCAAAAATATAATTTTTTTTGACATGCATCAACATTTTGTTAGTTATATCTTTGATCAAAATTTAGCACAAATTACAAAGGAGAATAATAAACCAGGACGGAGGTATTAGTCAACTGATCTTGCAATTCGAGTGATCACTCTTGCCCTTGGTTAGCGTGCGTAGGTGCGTAGGATTTCGTACTACTCTTGGGCCCTCTACTGCACCTGCCTTTGGTTGTATGATAGGTGGGCCAGCCACCCCCTGGGCCCACGTGTCATTCACCCAAAGGCAGTTGCCGTAAGTCAATGAAGCTGCGCCCCCCTCCGTGCCGGTGCAGTATAGTCATCTCACCAGACCTCTAGTTGGGGCCAAACGAGAGAAGTTTGATGTTTACTGGTTTATTGGTCCCCTTTGCATTTTGCGCCAAGTTTTGACCTTTGATTTAACTAATAAAATGTTAATGCATGTAAACAAAAATGTTGTGTAAGTCACATTACGAAAACCAAATAATCCCAAAACACTTAGGCACGGTGCATTAACTCCCTCCTTGTTTCTTATTTCGTGACATATCAACCAATGAGAGATGTGGGCCGTGCATGCTTTCAATGACTTGAGACTACCAAACATGACATGCAGTGTTTAGTTCATTGCATGTAATCCTATTAGTACTCTAGTTAGCAAAAAAACATTAAGTTCTCTCGCCGATAGGAATAAAACACCATGTATTTATTTACAGAGGGAGTAGTACATTTTTTGTGACATGCATTACTAGATATTGCTAGTCAAATACTAAAATCCAGATGGACGTGGTAGTACTCCTAAATCCAGACGGTGGTGCTACTAGTACTAGTAGTAGTACTACCAATGTAGTACTCCTAGGAGTACTAGCACTGTACTACCCGTTGGTCAAATTATTGTGTGCTGCTCCTCACAGTGAAGTGACAAGACCCTGCGCTGGAGATGACACCTGAGTATAGGTGCCGTGTTTGGCATACCATAGTCAGACACACCGTCTGCAGTCACTATCATCATGGTTGTAGAGCTAGCCTGCTTACAACTAGCCCTGTTCGACATAATTTCCCGTGCGTAGATGCCCGTGCATTGCACGGAACACAAAGATTGGGGGTGGACGGCTCTGGCAGCGGCCATCGCGCCAGATTTTTCCACGGCCTTCTAGATGTGGTGGGGAGGAGATAAGGCTGATTGTGAGAGACAAGGAGTTGTTTGTAAATAGGGAACAAGTGCGGGCATCTTTTTTGCAAAAATGGAGAAGCTTGGTTTGTATGCGTCAGATCTAGATCCGACGGCTATTGGTGAAAGATGGGAGGCACAACATCATCACCAACTCAGGACCTGTTTGATTCACAGGATTTTGAAAAGGCATGAATAGGACACGGCAATATTACAAGTTTCAAACTGATATTACAAATGTTAGGAGTAATGCTGCACCTAGGAAGAGGGAATTACTATGAAGTTTACGTAAGAACTTTCGTTACTTTAGGAGGATGCAGCGTTATCGTACAAACTAAAATCCACCGCCCTGACAAGTCACTAATGGGCAAATAAGTTTTCGAGTCTCTGGCCACTTGATGTTTTAAAAATAAATTCAGCTTCTGCGGAGACTTTGTCATTTAGGCTTAGACGCTTGCGGTGATCAGCATGCCATTCATTGTTGCGCTAGAGAACGCCAAACCTCATTACCTTGAGCACACTTGCCTCCAGAACAAAGAACCTGGCCAATTTAATCTCAGATGTGCTGCCTCGTTAGTCGATCAAATCAATTTCTGTAAGATGGAGATCAAGGCATTCGATGAGATTGTTATAGTGCAGCACAATTTTCACTTTCGGGTCTTTTTTTATCTGCAAAAGAAGAGAACATATTAGAGTAGCTGGCTGCATAAGATTGTCGTGTCATCAAGAGGTACCAATATCATTCGCTCATACAATAGGGTTGGCTGGCTAGTGATATTTTTTCACTCTCTCTCTCTCTCCCTCTCTCTCTCTCTCTTTCCTCTCATTTAACTAGGAGCACGTGAAGAGCTTGGGAATTTGTTGCCTTCCACAATGTGGCCGATGCCATATTTCGCAAAATTATGCCACATAATACGCATCGATGTCAAATCAAAAGATTTTGGCACCGCTCTCGCAATGTGAGAGAGTTGGCACCGTTGTGCACACAGACCCACATGTATAAACAAATCAATCAAACCAACTACACCGGCCTCTCACTCTCCTAAACAAGTGTTTTTTTATTGCCTCGGTCCTCTCTCTCTCCCACGCAGTGTTTTTTCATTGCGTGAGTTAATTTGGCACCGGAGCAAAGTAGGTGATCCAGATTGGGGCACCAGGTGAGCAATGGAGGGGCATCGATGCCAAATGCATCACAAGTGAATTTGGCATGTGTTTTGGCCTACATAGCCCACTTTTGTACTCCCTCCGTCCCAAAATTCTTGTCTTAATTTGTCTAAATATGGATGTATCTAGTTACATTTTAGTGTTAGATACATCCGTATCTAATCAAATGTAAGACAAGAATTTTGGGACGGAGGGAATACTACCTCGTATTTAGTATAAAATTTTGGCCATATATTTACCTACGAAAATGCCAATGCATGTCACAAAAAATTACACCATTTGAAATTATGTTCAAATATGAATCCAACGATATAGTTCTTAGTGACATGCATTAACATTTTGTTAGTTAAATCTATGGTCAAATTTTGATACTACAAAATTGGAAGAGTAAACCAGGACGGAGGTAGTACTTGCCCTTAGGGTAACCATAGAGTTACTGGAGTACTCTAAGTTACTTTCCACTATGACTAGCCTAGGCTACTATAGTAGTATAGCATAAAAATGATGCAGGTGATCACGTGAGAAAAAATACTAAAAACATTTCTTTCGGTCTAGTCCGTAGATGTAGTTTTGAACACTACACTCGTCATCATAATTTGGGAAAATTACGAAAAAAAATTGAGCTACGTTGTGATTACCGTTTACTAATAGGAAATAAGTTTCACCTCGATGAGTAGCTTCTCCGTGCATGGAAAGCATGTAAGGAATCCAACAACTTGATCCAGATTGGGGCCAATAGATTTTAGTGCTAAGATCTTCACTGTGCGCATGGACTGGGTCAAGCTTGTGGGAATCATTTTCTGGAAGACGGTCGTAAATACATCAAGAAGAAATTTAAAAATGTGAATTTCAAGAAGACGGAGAAGAAGATGAGTGTTGTACCTGACCGATTAAGGATCCAATAAAGAGTTCGGAGAATTTGGCAGACGATTACGTCAATGTTGTCAATTTCGGCGCGTCAATGACCCTGATTTTTGTTGGACCTTCTAGATCCGATACAAGCAATCTCTCAAGGAAAGGCGTATTCTCAGTGACCATACTGTGGAACAGCTGGAGTGATCTCTTCCCAATTGATGTCTTGTTGCGGGGCCAACAAGACACATAAATCCATTGGAGATTCGTCGAGGCAATGTGGAGGCTAATGAACCCGTGGATCTGCTCAAGACGAAGGTACTCGAGCGCAGTACAGCTGCGGAGCAGGTGCTCCATAGCCTTGTTTGAGATGACAACGTCGAAGAGGTCGAGCTGCTTGAGTTGAGGGAGAAGAAGGGCGGGCGCGGCATTAATCTGGGGAAGATACCAGGAGCTGAAGCTGGCGCGGCGCAGCGTTGGCGTGAGGTGGAGCACGGACGGCGGCGGAGAGCGACATCGTCCTGCTTCAAAGCTGAGCTCCTCGAGCTGATCTAGGGCGGGGGATAAGAACCACTCGTCGAACTTGGGTTGGACCTTGCAGTTGGTACTGAACATGCGGATTTCAAGGCGTCTGGCTGGCCTAGGGTGCGATGAAAGGATCTTGGAGACTGCGGCCATGCGTTTGCAATCCCCGTCGCAGAGGCAGCTGTCGACGGTGAGGTTGAGGGGGACGCAGCGCCAGAGGGGGCACCACCGCCGGGAGAGCGGGGTAGTCCGCACGGCAGATTTGGTGGGGAGGACGCCGATGATGACGAGCAGCATGTCGTCGGGGAGGCTGCTGATGAAGTCCAGGCTCGCCGGATGCGGTTTTGGCTCGAGCGGCCTCTGCTTGTTGGCTGCCTCGCCGTCCATCTTAACCGGCGGCGACACCGGTGTACACGTGTGCTGGTGTGTGTTGTGTGCTGGGTGTGCGCGAGTGCGTCCTTCTGTGCATGCCGCCGCGTAGTGGTGAATTGTGCGTGAGTGCGTCCTTCACGCGCAAGAAGTTTGTCCTCAATGCGCCCTCAATTTACTAGTGTGCGGGGTGCTACCCCAAGTAGTTTCAACTTTGTTTACTTCACCGCATGTCAGATGGGCCTCTAGTTTACTTATTTTCACCCACTGCCACATGGGCCAGCACACCAAGATACAGAACACGAGCTGACAACGCATCATGTGGATAGGTTGACCGGTCAACTAAACAATATACGGAGCTATACGCTGACACGGTGAGCGTATATTCCGTCGGTATAGATAGTTCGAGTGAGAGGGGAGGCCCATGAGAGATAGCAGAGAGAGAGAAAGAGCTACTCCCTCTGTTCGATAATGTAGTTACAACATTTTTTTAAGTCAAACTTTTGAAACTTTGACCAAGTTTATAAAGAAATTACTTATATCTGCAATACCAAAGATAAATGATAGTATGAAGTAAGTACATATTGTGATGAATCTAACGATCGTTCCAGATGTAAATGTTTTTCACCACATATACTTGATCAAACTTTTCTGAGGTTGGACTTTTCAAAACATCCATATGCTTATGGACGTGACAGAGTCCCTAATGAGAGAGAGAGGGAGAGAGAGTGAGTGAGTGAAAAAAGTGTGTGTGCGTGTGTGAAAGAGACATGGACAACACACGGTAAAAGTGGAGAAAAGGCGTGCCTGTCTTATGCAAACATATCACACATGCATATTCAACAACGGAGGCAAGGTAAGGAGATAGTGTGTGGTTGTTTCGAACTGAGAGAGGAAGACCCCTAGCACGTGGCCAAGAGGGGTCTGACAAACAAGGGAGAGAGGTCGAGAGAGACGTACGGAGAAAATGCAGACATGGGGAGGAGAGAGTGTATGTTTTTCATAGAGAGATCCCCTGGAGATCGTGATGGGACTACATGGGTGGGAGATCGAGTGACAAGGTGTGTGCGCGATAGAAGATGCCCCGAGAGATATCGAGATAGACGTATGGATGGAAGGAGACAATACGTGTGTTCCTGATGGCTAGTAAGAGATAATCATACTTAGGAGGGGGGAGTGCTTGCACCTATGGCCTTGTTTGGATACTCTAACTCAGTTAGAGGTTAGAGTTAGATTCTAACCCTGAACTAACTCTAAGTAAAGAGGTGTTTGGATGGCAGGGTTAGAAGGAGCGCGGATACGGCGAGGCACCTTCATGGGCGGTGCAAGAGGGAGGGAGGGAGAGGACGAGAAGCTTCAAGGAAGTGGGGAGGGATCTGCTGTGGGGAGAGCGAGAGAAAAAAGTGTTTATTAGTGGTCCCGAGAAGAACTAACCCAAATAAGCACCTCTTGGATGGGTTAGTTTTTTGGATGGGTTAGATGCATCTAACCTAAACTAACCCTCCTGTTTGGATCTTTTTGGGTTAGTTGACTCCAAACTAACCCAAACTAACTCTAACCCATGGATCGAAACAGAACCTATGATGGAGTGAGGGATTATGGTACTTAGGGGGGTGCGTGTCACATGGAGAGAGAACAAGGGAGGAGAGTGTTGGATGGGTCTATATGTATAGCGCGAGTGAGACATGTGTATGTGTGAACCAGGGAGATATAAGGCCAGTTTGGCTTGCGTCGTGAGCATCTTTTGTGTGGCCTGGGGTTGTGGCTGGATTTCATGCACGCTTGTTTGGTTGCTACCCTGTGAAAAAGAAAGCCCGCCTGGGCTGGGTTCCCTTGCACTTTAATTAGCCTGGCTGAACTCCAAACACTGCAAGTAGCCTGGCCCAAGCGACTGATTTCGAACACCTGGCCGTGCCTGGTCGTGCGACCATGTGGCTAACAACAACATGGATGGATATTAGCATTAAATAATTGATGCATGGATTGATTGATGGGACGTTGATGCTTTGCCTGGCCCAGGCATGAACCAAACGCTTCAGCACCACACAAGCCTGGCCAGGCAGAAATATTTTACTTCTCACGTCCACACCAGGCAGTACCGGCCATCAAGGCATGATGATCAGCTCACGAACCAAACTGACCAATAAAGTTTGAGAGAGATTGAGGAGCCCCGATAAGGCTGAGTGGTGCGTCAGATAGCTGAGAGGGGGAAAGAGATATTCCATCCGCTCGATAATGCAGTGCATGTAAATTTTTTAGAAGTCAAACTTTGGAAACTTTGATCAGGTTTACGCAAATGTTATTTATATCTACATTACCAAAGATACATCATACAAAACTACATCTCATGGTGAATCTAATGGTATATGATTGCCGTACTAGATGTAATTCTTTTCTCCACGTACATGGTCAAACTTTGTGATGTTTGACTTTTCAATAAATCTATGTGCTATGGACGGAGGAGAGTGCCTCAGTCGAGACAGATCAAGTGCGTGTGAAGGAGAATGAGTAAGTGTGCAAAAAGAGTATGTGTGTGAAAGATAAAGTGACAACAAACGATAAATTAGAGAGAGTGTGTGTTTTATCATTTCTTATGCAAACATATCACGCATGCATCTCCGAGAGGGAAAGCGAGGCGAGGAGATACACGAAGATAGCTAGTGTGTGATTGTTTGCAACGGAGAGAGACACCCTTGTAGCACATGTCCAATAGAGGTCTGGCCAACAAGGAAAAAAGGTCGAGAGGGACACATGGATGGCATGGACGCATGGGGAGGGAGAGAGGGTGTGTTTGTGATAGAGAGATCCCCTCGAGATCGTGATGGAACTATATGGGTGGGAGATCGAGGGAGTGCGTGCGCGATAGAAAGATGCCCCGAGAGAAATCGAGATAAACCATGCACATGTTTGTGATGGAGACTAAGATTAGCTAGTCATATACATATAGGGGGGACTGCGTGTGCCTACAATTGAGTGAGAGACCATCATACTTGGCTAGCTGGGCATGAGATTGTGTGTGTGTGTGCATGTGAGATGGAGAGAGAACGAGGGAGAGAGATAGAGTTTTAGATGGGCCTATCGAGTGCGAGTGATATATGCATGTGTATATGTGACCCAGGTGGATGGAGAGTTTGAGAGAGGGGGGGAAGAGCTCCGAGACGACATAGTGGTGCGTGAGAGAGTTACGGGCAAAGAGCCAAGGAATTTGTGTGCGTACGATGAGTGCACCCAAGATATATAGCTTGGACTAGCTAGAGTATCATACATAGTGTGCGAGAGAGACCTATAGATGGTGTATATATGAATGCGAACTAGAAAGACCCCCCCCCACACACACACACACACACAGAGAGAGAGAGAGA
>NC_057798.1:84250509-84254770 GCF_018294505.1 Triticum aestivum
AGGGAGGGAGAGGGACCAACAAGGTTTCTGTGTCGGATGCGTGCGAGAGAATTGAAGATTGTCGGAGAGAGAGAGAGAGAGAGAGAGAGAGAACAGGAGTCCGAGAGAGGGGGAGGTCGCGTATTATGCATCAAAGACTGATATAAACCATGTTTCGATATAAACTTGCATTCAAATATTTAAATTGGAGAACATGTTGTCTGCAATCCACACATGAACGGATATATGCGTATATCAAACCAGTTCATTAATTTGACTTTCAACATGTTCATGGAGTACTATAACACTGTACAACATGCTACTCGATTGAGGTGTTCAATTTTGGATTTAGTTCACTATTTTGACCTACTGAACGAGCTAGTTCATTGAATCGAGATATTTCATTTTGGGTTTGATTCGCGTTTTTGAGTGGGTCAACTATTTGTCATATAGTAAATCGCTAGCAAAGAGCATGTAAAAACACATTACTCGCGAGCATCATCTCTCCATCTAAAAAAGAAGTGGCAAGCTAATATTTCAAAATTTGATTCGAATCGACTTGCTAAGGTAGATGTGGATGCTCGTTCTCCCAAAATTTGAATGAACCGTTAAACATCCTCTCTGCTCGGTGGAATTCGCCCGAGCAAATAAATGGGAGACGCGAAATTACCGTCCTATGTGGGACACGCATCAATTGGCCCGGTGTACATCGAGGGTAGGTTCGTAACTTCGTCCAAGCGCGCCTTCTCCTCGGCCAAAATGACATGTGCCGAATAATTCATAAACCATGGTCGGCAAAACACGCTCTCCTCGCCCGAAATAGCTCGCGCCCACTATTTCAAAACACGCTCTCCTCGCCCGAAATCGCTCGCGCCCACTATAGTTCAAAACACGCCCTCCTCGCCCGAAATCGCTCCCGCCCACTATTTGGGGAGAAGCAAAGTTACTCTACTATCCCCAACCCTCAGTACACAGAACCAAGCCGAGAAGCCTATAGGCAAGGGTAGAACTGTAACTCCCCCTCACATTTCTGACAAATGCGCCCGTAAGACAGGGTTCCACTCCCCTCCCAATCCCCCCCCCGCCCGCCCGCCCCCATTCATACCTCGTGGGCGCCAACTCACCTTCTCCTCCCGAGTCGCGAAACCTCAGCCCCACCTCCATGGGGCCCCCCACCGCACCAATTTCACGGCCTCCCTCCTCCCTAATGTCGGACATGCTGTCCAATTTCCGTCGTGCACTGGGCCGTGTGCCTCTTACTCCGTGCTAGTGGTGTTGCCTCGACGACGGCCGCGTGAACCGTACCGGAGCCGATTCACCCCCGCCGTTGTTCACGGCGCTGGAGCGGCTCCAACTTCGGATCCGTCCAGAGTCCTACGCTGCTTCCGCGTAGCCGTCGACCGTGGCGACATCGCTCTTTCCCTGCCGCCGGTCGCCACCGCAACCGTGCGGGCCTCACCAACTCGACAGCTGGACCTGCCTACTTCACCATGCCGCCAGATAGGTCACACCCTCATCTGAAATCACTTTATTTAGGCGTCAGTTGTCTGAATTTTTATTCTGGGCCAATCGATTCCCAATGGGAAGCAGCACCCCTCGAGGCGGCGGAGCTCCTAGGCTGTCGGTTGGCTGGTGTCTAATGTAAGGGTGCGGGGCCGCAAGTTTGCCGCAGAAGCTGCGCTTAGATTGCTATCTTTCAGAGTTGCGTGGGTTGAAGGTACTGACACCGCCGGATCTGGATGACGGGGAGTCTTTGTGGATTGGCCCGGGGGCTGCGCAACCACGGCAGTGCGGTGGGGTGGGGAGCGGGGTTTTGGCCGGGGCCATGGACAGCGGAGGCAGGCTACTCTACTGTTGGTCGCTGGCTCTTCGGGGAAGATTCCGAACAGTGTGAGCCGGGAGGCACAAGACGGCCATCAAGCCATCCGGCGTAGATCGGACAGTACCAAAATAAAATAAAATCGTGTGACCCCAATTTAGTCTTCAGTCAACAGACGTGTGACCACTTTCGTACCTTGCTGTTGATCTCTTAGTGTATTTCTTCGGATCAAAGAGATATGTCGTTCTTAACATTATGCATTATCTGCATCTTCAGACACACCATCTTCCGACTCACCGCAGCTGCTCCAACAAGGGAAGCATACACCAGAAGGGAGCTACAGTCCCCACTCAACAGTTCCCTGCATCAAATGCGCGTGCCCGATATGGACAGCCACAACAACTGCAGGGCCATCGACAAGTCAGCACATGATGCTCACTCCTATGGATGGCATCCAGATAGGTTGTACCCTCATCTTACTTGTGTGCAACATTTATGGCTTTGTTATTCATCTAAGAACGGAAAATAGATCATCACATTTCACTATATATTCATGCTGATCTCTTACGAATCTTGTTCAGGAGTTCACGTTGTTCCATAGTTCAGCTAAGATACTTGTTCTTTAGGTAACGTTGTTCCATAGTTATCGTCCATCAGCCAATGCTATCCCACAGGCTGGTGATTATAGTATTATACCACTTCTAGTATTACCTATGTTGTTCTTTAATACTTTTGTGTGCCATCTAGTTAATCTCGAGTACAAACGATACATATTCTGTAGCTTTCATCTGTGTTCTCCATTTAGTTTATGAGACCTGTTGCTGCTAGTTAACCCCAGTCCTACTATTTATGTCGTCTCCTACAGGCACTCATTTCCATAAATCTAACTACTAGTTGTCTTCCATGCATGTCAGATATAATTGCACACACTGATATATCCACAAGAACCTCACGGAGCAATGTAAAGGCCAATAAACTTGATGTCAATGATACCCAATATGATGGAACATGTAAAGGCAGTTCTTCAGAAGACTTGCAGAAAGATGATGAATCCTCTTCACCCCACAAGGTCCTTGCTCTAACTTGGCGTGTGATATGGGTACAACATGCATATAATGTCCTGGAGTGTATCTACTCTGTTGCAATGCCATGTGCTTAGCATGCTGATCATGCATGTAAATATGTCATGCCTTCCTGTTTTTCAGTACCTATTCCATTCATGATAACATGTTTTCAAATTCAAGTACTGTCATTCTACTCTATTGCAATGCCATCTGCTTAAATTTGGACATCATGCTTCTGAATATCTTATGCATTGTTATTCATCAGTATGTACTTCATCTGTCTGCCATACCATGTTTTTTTACATTGAAGTGTTGTTCTAGTGCTCTGTTGCAATGCCATCTTATTTTCCCAATCATACATGTGTATGTTGCCTTAGTTATTTCTGTACGTATTCCGCTAGCATATAGTTTTACATTCAACTAGTTTTTTTTTGTTGTGTTGTCATGTCTTATCCCTAGCTCTTACACCATACTCCCTCCGTCCGGATTACATGTTGCCGAAATGGATAAAAAAGGATGTATCTAGAACTAAAATACGCCTAGACCCATCCATTTTTTTCTGGATGGAGGGAATACATGTCAATATGTCATGCCTTTCTATTCTTTAGTACCTATTCCATCTCTCTGTTGTCGCATGTTTTATAATTAAAGCACCATTCTTCTATACAAGGCATGCAAGGGGAAGACGACTATGTTAGAATCTGAAGGGTTACAAACAATGCCTTTGCAAAAGATCCAAATGCCAGGAGATAATAAACCAACTCCAGTTTTTATAGATACTGCTCCAGCACAGAGAAACCCAACTCCTACTGATAATAAGCAGATTCCAGTGGCCAAAGAACTAGTCTGCTCCAGTCCAGCAAAAATATGCCAACTCAATTCTAAGAAGCATGTGAGTATCCTTGCATCATGAAATTTTATAGCATGCTGATCATATTTTCTACATGTTTCTTACCCATCTCTCTTTTAGAAAATAAGCTTAACAGATAGAAGAATTTCTGCAATGGTATCGTTTATGAGGAAAGATTCTTGCAGAAATTCTCTGTGCTCCAATGCTGATGTAAGTACCTGTTGTATATCACTATATTTTTACATCAACATGTATTTTGTTAATCGGCATGAATCTAACCTTTATCTGATCTAAAACACGCTCTCCTCGCCCGAAATAGCTCGCGCCCACTATTTCAAAACACGCTCTCCTCGCCCGAAATCGCTCGCGCCCACTATAGTTCAAAACACGCCCTCCTCGCCCGAAATCGCTCCCGCCCACTATTTGGGTAGAAGCAAAGTTACTCTACTATCCCCAACCCTCAGTACACAGAACCAAGCCGAGAAGCCTATAGGCAAGGGTAGAACTGTAACTCCCCCTCACATTTCTGACAAATGCGTCCGTAAGACA
>NC_057798.1:84255167-84276924 GCF_018294505.1 Triticum aestivum
CCATTCATACCTCGTGGGCGCCAACTCACCTTCTCCTCCCGAGCCGCGAAACCTCAGCCCCACCTCCATGGCGCCCCCCACCGCACCAATTTCACAGCCTCCCTCCTCCCTAATGCCGGAGATGCTGTCCAATTGCCGTCGTGCACTGGGTCGTGTGCCTCTTACTCCGTGCTACTGGTGTTGCCTCGATGACGGCCGCGTGAACCGTACCGGAGCCGATTCACCCCCGCCGTTGTTCACGGTGACGGAGCGGCTCCAACTTCGAATCCGTCCAGAGTCCTGGCGCTCCTTCCGCGTAGCCGTCGACCGTGGCGACATCGCTCTTTCCCTGCCGCCGGTCGCCACCGCAACCGCGTCGGCCTCACCGACTCGACAGCTGGACCTGCCTACTTCACCATGCCGCCAGATAGGTCGCACCCTCATCTAAAATCACTTTATTTAGGCGTCAATTGTCTGAATTTTTATTCTGGGCCAATCGATTCCCAATGGGAAGCAGCACCCCTCGAGGCGGAGGAGCTCCTAGGCTGTCGGTTGGCTGGTGTCTAACGTAAGGGTGCGGGGCCGCAAGTTTGCCGCAGAAGCTGCGCTTAGATTGCTATCTTTCAGAGTTGCGTGGGTTGAAGGTACTGACACCGCCGGATCTGGATGACGGGGAGTCTTTGTGGATTGGCCCGGGGGCTGCGCAACCACGGTAGTGCGGTGGGGCGGGGAGCTAGGTTTTGGCCGGGGCCACGGACAGCGGAGGCAGGCTGCTCTGCTGTTGGTCACTGGCTCTTCGGGGAAGATTCCGAACAGTGTGAGCCGGGAGGCACAAGACGGCCATCAAGCCATCCGGCGTAGATCGGACAGTACCAAAATAAAATAAAATCGTGTGACCCCAATTTAGTCTTCAGTCAACAGACGTGTGACCACTCTCGTACCTTGCTGTTGATCTCTTAGTGTATTTCTTCGGATCAAAGAGATATGTCGTTCTTAACATTATATGTTATCTGCATCTTCAGACACACCATCTTCTGACTCACCGCAGCTGCTCCAACAAGGGAAGCATACACCAAAAGGGAGCTACAGTCCCCACTCAACAGTTCGCTGCATCAAATGCGCATTCCCGATATGGACAGCCACAACAACTGCAGGGCCATCGACAAGTCAGCACATGATGCTCACTCCTATGGATGGCAGCCAGATAGGTTGTACCCTCATCTTACTTATGTGCAACATTTATGGCTTTGTTATTCATCTAAGCACGGAAAATAGATCATCACATTTCACTATATATTCATGCTAATCTCTTACGGATCTTGTTCAGGAGTTCACGTTGTTCCATAGTTCAGCTAAGATACTTGTTCTTTAGGTAACGTTGTTCCATAGTTATCGTCCATCAGCCAATGCTATCCCATAGGCTGGTGATTATAGTATTATACCACTTATAGTATTACCTATGTTGTTCTTTAATACTTTTGTGTGCCATCTAGTTAATCTCGAGTACAAACGATACATATTCTGTAGCTTTCATCTGTGTTCTCCATTTAGTTTATGAGACCTGTTGCTGCTAGTTAACCCCAGTCCTACTATTTATGTCGTCTCCTACAGGCACTCATTTCCATAAATCTAACTACTATTTGTCTTCCATGCATGTCAGATATAATTGCACACACTGATATATCCACAAGAACCTCACGGAGCAATGTGAAGGCCAATAAACTTGATGTCAATGATACCCAATATGATGGAACATGTAAAGGCAGTTCTTCAGAAGACTTGCAGAAAGATGATGAATCCTCTTCACCCCACAAGGTCCTTGCTCTAACTTGGCCTTTGATATGGGTACAACATGCATATAATGTCCTGGAGTGTATCTACTCTGTTGCAATGCCATGTGCTTAGCATGCTGATCATGCATGTAAATATGTCATGCCTTCCTGTTTTTCAGTACCTATTCCATTCATGATAACATGTTTTCAAATTCAAGTACTGTCATTCTACTCTATTGCAATGCCATCTGCTTAATTTGGACATCATGCTTCTGAATATCTTATGCATTGTTATTCATCAGTATGTACTTCATCTGTCTGCCATACCATGTTTTTTTACATTGAAGTGCTGTTCTAGTGCGCTGTTGCAATGCCATCTTATTTTCCCAATCATACACGTGTATGTTGCCTTAGTTATTTCTGTACGTATTCCGCTAGCATATAGTTTTACATTCAACTAGTTTTTTTTGCTGTGTTGTCATGTCTTATCCCTAGCTCTTACACCATACTCCCTCCGTCCGGATTACATGTTGCCGAAATGGATAAAAAGGATGTATCTAGAACTAAAATACGCCTAGACCCATCCATTTTTTTCTGGATGGAGGGAATACATGTCAATATGTCATGCCTTTCTATTCTTTAGTACCTATTCCATCTCTCTGTTGTCGCATGTTTTATAATTAAAGCACCATTCTTCTATACAAGGCATGCAAGGGGAAGACGACTATGTTAGAATCTAAAGGGTTACAAACAAGGCCTTTGCAAAAGATCCAAACGCCAGGAGATAATAAACCAACTCCAGTTTTTATAGATACTGCTCCAGCACAGAGAAACCCAACTCCTACTGATAATAAGCAGATTCCAGTGGCCAAAGAACTAGTCTGCTCCAGTCCAGCAAAAATATGTCAACTCAATTCTAAGAAGCATGTGAGTATCCTTGCATCATGAAATTTTATAGTATGCTGATCATATTTTCTACATGTTTCTTACCCATCTCTCTTTTAGAAAATAAGCTTAGCAGATAGAAGAATTTCTGCAATGGTATCGTTTATGAGGAAAGATTCTTGCAGGAATTCTCTGTGCTCCAATGTAGATGTAAGTACCTATTGTATATCACTATATTTTTACATCAGCATGTATTTTGTTAATCGGCGTGAATCCAACCTTTATCTGATCTAAATTTAGTTGTAGCAAAATGTATGATTAAAGGCCACAATGTTGATTTTTGTAAGGAAAACTGCCTGGTAGTTTTGCATCCTGAGCTGCATGAGTGTACTATCTCATATCAGTGGGTTTGAATACTTTGGTTCTGCAGTGGGTTTTTTAGTGTTTTTTTACAGTGTTGTCCTGTCATATCCCTAGCTCTTACATCATACTCCCACCGTCCAGATTAAATGTCGCAGAAATGGATAAAACTGGATGTATCTAGAACTGAAATACGCCTAGACCCGTCCATTTATTTCCGGATGGAGGGAATACATGTCAATATGTCATGCCTTTCTATTCTTCAGTACCTATTCCATCTTTGCTGTAGCATGTTTTATAACTGAATCACCATTCTTCTATATAAGGCATGCAAGGGGAAGATGGCTATGTCAGAATCTGAAGGGTTACAAACCAGGTCTTTGCAAAAGATCCAAACGCTAGGAGATAATAAACCAACTCCATTTTTCATAGGTACTGCTCCAGCACAGAGAAACCCAACTCCCACTGATAATAAGCAGATTCCAGTGGCCAAAGAACTAGTCCGCTCCAGTCCAGCAAAAGAATGTCAACTCCATTCTAAGAAGCGTGTGCATATCCTCGCATCATGAAATTTTATAGCATTCTGATCATATTTTCTACATGTTTCTTACCCATCTCTCCTTTAGAAAATAAGGTTAAACGATAGAAGACTTCCTCCATTGGGATCGTATTCGAGGAAAATATCTTGCGGGAATTCTCTGTGCTCCAATGCTGATGTAAGTACCTGTTGTATATCACTATATTTTTACATCAACATGTATTTTGTTAATCAGCGTGAATCTAACCTTTATGTGATCTAAAATTAGTTGTAGCAAAATGTTAAAGGCGCCAATGTTGATTTTTGTAAGGGAAACTGCCTAGTAGTTTTGCATACTGAGCTGCATGAATGTACTATCTCATATCACGCACATTACTGAATTGTAGTGCTTCTCTGGTTGCCCATTCATTCATTGTGTCAATGTTGCTTTCGTACTACCTTACCTGGCTAATGATAGCTGTGTATTGTGTTAATTTGGTGTAGGCTAGTTGCCCAAACATTCGTTGTGTCAATGTTGCTTTCCTATTATCTGACTTGGCCAATGATAGAAATGCTAGTGTGTTAATTTTGTGCAGGCTGCTAAAGATAAGAAGACAAACTCTGAAAATAATAAGGCAACCCCATTGTTTCTTTCCAGTAAATCTAGGCCAGGTAATATGGCAATAACTCATGATTAATCTATTTGGTTCCCGTCCTAATTTATGTTATGATGCAGTGGTCGAGACACTCTCCACTATTAATAATACAAGCCTGCCAAAATCGCCATCTGAATCTGTTCAGTATCCTCTGTCTCGAATGCAACGGAATAAATGTATGTTTGTGAACCAATTAATGGTTGAAGCAATGATGGAAATGGTGGATGAATCAGAGGTGCAGAGTCGTGCGACACAACAACTGATCAATGTTTTCAGTGACAGTGTAGCAAAGCAGAAAGAACTTGCCCACATGCTTATGGGCGTCATCTGTGCTGAGGTTGCAGATTGTGATGTTGTAGATGGTTAGGTTCTGCTCATTTATTTGCACTGGCATCAATCTTTGATTGCCAAGTGGATGTAATTTCCTGTAATATATGCTGGATGTGCAACGTTATTCCCTGTATGTCGTACCTTTGCGTGATCGGTTTTGGTCCTGTGCATAATTGCTCGTAGTAATGGGCTCAAATCATCTAATTTGGCCTAAAGACATGTACGAACTTTAGTGGGCCCATTAAGTTAATGGGCCATTACTAGGCCGAAAGTTAATGGTCGACCCTCTTACCTCCCGAGTCGTTAACAGGCCGACATCGAAGCGGGCAACAGGTGGCCCAAGTTTATTTCATGGGTCGTTAATAGGTCGTTACTAAGTTTGGGCTACATATGGCCCAACTATACTGTAGGCCTTTAGTAGGCCGAAAGAGACAGCGGGCTTGTACTAGACCATGAAGACCATGGGCCGCTAAGAGGCCGAAAGTCAGGTCGTATTGTAAATGGCCCAACTGTGTTGTAGGCCTTTAGCAGACCGAAAGAGAAACCGGGCTGGTATTGGACCATGAAGGGCATGGGCCGTTAAAAGGCCAAAACTAAGGTCCGACTACAAATGGCCCAACTCATTTATGGTCCGTTAATAGGCCGAAAGGCACACAGGGCCGGGAATTGGCCCAACACTTAAATGGGTCGCTAAAAGGCCAAAACTCAGGTCCGACTACAAATGGCCCAGCTGATTTATGGGCCGTCAACAGGCTAAAACTGACACCGGGCCAGAAAATTGGCCCAACACTTAAATGGGCCGCTAAAAGGCCGAAACTCATGTCTGACAACAAATGGCCCATCAGATTTATGGGCTGTCAACAGGCAGAAAGACACATCGGGCCGTAAACTAGCCCAACATTTAAATGGGTCGCTAAAAGGCCGAAAGATGTACATCCTGAAAATTGGCCCATCCATTAAATGGGTCGTTAACAGGCCGAAATCTCATCGTGCCGATATTGAGCCCAAATATATAGCGGGCAATTAACAGGCTCGAACTGACGATGGGCTGCAATGGTGTCAAATCTTTAACAGGCCATTGACGGGCCGAATTGGCACATCTCGTATGGTCCGTGGGCTTAAATGGACCTGACACAAGTAGGCCTTATATGGGCTGGCCTGCTAATTTTTACTGGGCCGGCCTTTTCACATGAATGGGCCTCTGTTGGGCCGTGCCACGTGTCGACGTATCATAGGCGCCTTCCGTCCAATGAGTGGATGGCATCTGTCCCAACGATGAGCCGACACGTGTTTCCTCCAGCCAATGATGATTTTACACGTGGAAAATCCCCATTGGTCGGGGCTGTTAACGAGTTATTGGATCCAAAACCCGACCCGTTAGCTTAATGGCATTCCGTTACGGTGGATGCCACATTTTGGTCATCCTTGACGAAAGCACTTCTGTGACACACGATTTATCGTCATGGAAGTGGACACTTTCGTGATGATAATTTTGGTAATGTCATGGAACACTTCTACGACAACACAGGTATGACTATCTTGATTCTGTCATAAAACCGTCATGGATGTACATGCATGACAAAAAACGCGACCTACTGTGACAAACACGTATCATCACAGAAGTGTATTTTTTTGTAGTGCACCCACACACATCCCCCTCTCCATCATATTGGGCATTCTTTGTCTCTCACGCGTGCATGGCAATGATCGATGTTCCTCTATGTATGTGTGTATATAGCTAGGTCTTTCATAGTTTTCCACACAAACCGATCAATCGATATATCCAGTGAGGTCTCACCCTCTTTCCAACGTCCACATCGATCAATCTATACCTCTCTATATAGGATTAACATATATAGCTAATACACCCACATTAATTATATATCCAACGTCCCCCTCTCATCATCCATGCCTTCCGCTTCATCTCTCATACGCGTGCACAATGGCGAAGACAGGGGGCAGTAAGAGCCCTGCCCCCTCCCCTAACATCACTATATATCGAGGCTAATATGAATGTGATCAGTAGACAATTGCTGCTAAAAATGGTTTAAGTTCATGAATTGACCCTCCTCGTAAAGGATTAGCAATGCTTGGCCCCCTAGCTCATTTATTTTTCATGGCTCCGCCACTGCGTGCAACAGCGCACGTGTTCGCCCCCTCTCTATAAATATCGATCTCGCACTTGTGCATTCCTTCATAGTCTCCCTCCACTCGGCCCCTCGCACCAACTTCTAGCCCCTCACCGGATTTTGCCACATGTACAATCTAGCAGACTCCATGGTTGAACTTAAGCATAATGCACAAACCTCAAAACAACAATGGTTCTGTTTTGTTCTAGAATCTTCCGTATCATAACTGCCCAAACTTTTTTTCTAGTTGAATTGCCATTATTTGTTTTTACTTTATGCTTTACAACGCACAATTCCATGAATCATAAAATAGATTAAGGGCTTCTTTGATTCAAAGGATTCTCAAAGGAATTTTGGAGGATTCTAATCATTAGGAATTTTTCCTATCTTGGTTGTTTGATTCGTAGGATTGTAAACCATAGGAATTTTTCCATATGATTCATTTGCACTAGATTTCATAGGAAACATCCCATCCACTCAAACCTCTTTGAAACAATTCTACGTTTTTTCTATGCACAATCAAACACTCGTACAATCCTGTAGGATTCAAGACGACATTCCACTATAATCCCATGTTTTTCCTATTCCCGCGTTCTTAGCTTTTTTATAAAAACTAATTGATTTTGAATGAGATGAACTATAAGAATTAAACGAAGGGCTACGCCAGGCATATATGACTCAGAGCTTACATGCTATAGTGTGGTGTTTATTCATAATTTGGTTGCAAAATCTGATGCGTGCAATGCACGTGTACCTTACTAGTACTTCGAATATGTGCAAAGCATGTAAATTAGAATACCAATGGCATGCTACACAGTGTCTCTCTTACAGTTCATGAAGCCACATGGCACATGTGGAGGCGTTGTCGTGACCTCCTTGCGTGGATTGATCACAGTGACGTGCTGCTGGTTCCAGATGAATGTACTCGTCCTCCATGAGCCACACTGGCGGTACATGCACGAAGCGAAGATGTGCACGCACGCCACGCACGCACTCATTCCCTCGCACGCACACGCGGGTACACGGGCGGATGCAATTTTGTACCAAGATCCACCCCATGTGATAATTTGACGCGTGTAAAGTCGTTCACTTCATTGATGGTCAATTAATACAGCGCATGCAAATTGAGTGGACGTGAGGGCGGAAGAAAGACATTATTACTCCACTGCGCGCATGCGAGTAGTTAATTCGTGGGTTGCTAGTAGTACTTCCATTGGTCTCCTTTGTATTTTGTGCCAATTTTTTACAGTAACATAATATTTATGCATTTGAGCAGTGTAGTACTTGAAATTTATGTTCCGCTAAACTCATCGGGAGCTGTTTCGGGCCTCAAAACCAAAACCATCAATTAATCTTTACCTTGTTCCCATCACATTCGAAAGCCTGCTCACACCTACTAGTACGTACCAAACCTGAACGTGTTCCCACTATGCAGGTATTAGTAGTAGTGCTAGTACTTAGGTTATAAAAAGGGGAACTACCTAACCAAAAATTACTCTACGTTTCCTCCTCACAAGTGCTTCTTCTTCGTTCGTCGTTGCCATGGCCTATGAGCAGAGCTCTAGGTCGAGAACTACTCGTAACAAGGGAGTGGCAACCAAGGCTACGGAAAAAAAGAGGGCTCTCCGCCACGCAGAGACCTCGAAAGATCTCTCACGGGCAGGCGATGGCTCCCAGGAGCGCCCTAGCCGCGGAGGCGAACATGCCGAGCCGGCGGAGTTGGAATCGTTATCCCTCAACAGCATGCCCGATCAGCTCAATAAGCACCTCAATAAGCAGAAGGATTTCATCCAAGGCTTGATGGAGTTGCAGAAAGAGAGCATCGACGACATGCCTGCTGAGCTCAATCAGCAGGGGGAGTTGACCGCCGGCTTGGTGATGCTACTGAAGAAGAGCATTGCCTCGGAGAAGAAGGCGACCGGTGAAATCTTGCAACTTCAGGAGGACAAGGCGAAGCTCTGCCACGAGATCGACCTGTTGAAGGAGAAGAACATCGGCTGGAAGAAGCTGCATGAGAATAGTAGTTCCTCGATGAAGATGCTGCAGGCCCTCGTCATCAAATAGAAGGAGGAGTTGGCGAAGCTCCACATCGAGCACCCGGCTGTTGTCAAGGTACGTAATGCGGTCGTGGAACAGATGATGAAGGCTCGCATTGAGAAATCCCGCGTCATGGACAGAATGAAGAAACTAGCGGAGGAGATGCGCAAGGAGATGGAGGTGGTGGAGGCGATGAAGAAGCAGTTACGACTCCGTGGCGAATTAGATCATTTGGGGCGATAATCTTCCTTCTTCTTTTGCTCCTGTGTTTCATCTTTTGCTTCGGGTGTTTCGCCGCACGTGTCACGTTCTCTACGAGGCATGAATAGAACAATGCTTTTTTTAGGGAATGAATAGAACAATGCTAACAAAGAGATGACTAGCAAATTATATCATTTTTTATCGCCATATGGCATTGGGTTGCCATGTGCTCCTCTGTCGCAGTACTACTCCAGTGGAAAACTTGAGTATACCGCATGGTTCTTTGCTCCTCCTCGAACAGGTCGTCGACGCATTTATACGAGCAGTCAAATCACAAGGCCCCGCCTTCCAGCAGTAATGAGCCGTCAAATCACAAAGGCTCTCGCCTCTCGTGAAACGGACCAAGCTAGACTGCCCCGCCCTTTAGCCTTTTAAAAAATGTATACTTTTGTACAACAGTAGTATCGATGGATTGCGCCATGGAGCAAAACTTGAAATTAAAAAAAGGTGGTACATATAGAGAGCGCTCGTCGCCAAATTATGCATATAGTACTATTAAAAAGGCTAGTCACAATAATGGTGTCCAGCACAACCCACCCCTCAAATAAAACTAAGCATCCTAGAATTCTTTGACAAAACTAAGCACCCTGAAATTCTTTGACAACTAAACTGCTGGCTATATGATGTTGGCCATATATATTGTACGTATATAATGTGAAGAAACGAGTGGTAGTACTATACCAACTAAAAGATGAAATGTAAGAAATACTAGTATGTACGTACTGAAGAGTTAAAGTAACGAGAAGAAACATAACATAGTTCTGCTAGGGGCTCAGCACAACACACCCCTCAAATTAAATTAAGCACACCTGAAATTAAACTTTGCAACTATTCCGGTAGACACTGCATTAGAACCACCATGAGCAACGACACTGCCACCTTACTCGGAGTCCTCGTCCACGTCCTCGACTTCGTCCTTGTCCATCTTCCTCTTGGCTGATACTTCTTTGCTTGAACCGCACACTTGGTTGTTGCTCTTCATCCAACCCTTGTAGATATTGAAGCAAAGGTAGCCATCCATTGCAGCATAGTGGATGTGGTCTATATCTAGTACATTCCGCTGCCATGCATGACGATGAAACGTGTATGGAGGTTTCTCCAGTTTACCGTACGAAGGATGAACCATGGCTCCTGCCAAGGTCACCATTAAAGGCTGACGAGAGGACACCAGCGGATTCTTCTGGAGGTCGAAGGTGTTGCCTACAACGAGGCCTATCCGACACAGGACTTCTTTGTCGTTACCAAAGTCTATAGTAACGAATTTGACTAGGTTGCTCTCGAGGAAGTCCTTCAAATCCTGGCACTCAACGTCGGCATGGCATATGTGGTAGACCAAGCATAAGTCATGCACGCAAACCTGGATCATGGCGGGCTTCTTCCTCTCTTCGTCCTTTAGATCCTTCTCTCGTCCCAGGACTGTGGTGTACTCAACATCTAGCCCAGCGACCCACTCATCATTTGAGTCTTCGAACATGCGTCTGAAGCAAGAAAGGCATCCTTTCACCGTCGCGGAAGAACGGGTGTAGATGACGTCGAACTCATCACGGGTGATGGTTCTAACCTTGTACTCACTACCGATCATGGAGATTTGGGACGCCATGGATTTGGGAGGAGGGTTAGGATTAGTGGAACTGCCGTAATGTGAATGGACGGGACGACTAGGAGCGAACCGTCGTAGTATTAAAGGACGTGTGGGGACGAGTAGGAGCGAACTGCCAGCGTGCTAATGGCAGGGTAGTGGCTTTCCATTCTTCCGAGAGCCCTTTGATCTGAGATCAAACGGTTGCATGGCGTGATTCCAGACCTATGGGTGAATATCCAATACTGGAGGGTTATTCTGTAAATTTTCAGCACTTAGCATGCGACCGTTTGATCGCAGATCCAAGGGCTGCCAGCAGCCCGTATCATGGTCGCGCCTACCACGTCCATCGCGTCGCACGCGCGGTCGCGCCCTTGGAGATTTAACATGGTGCGTTAGTCTATCTGATGTTGGCATGTCATACATAGTCATCACTTAGTCACTCATACTACAACAAGGTTTTGGTTATAAGTGTATTTATTTCTTTTACTTCTCTCTATCTCTTTCTTCGTAGTCCCTCCGTCCCATAATAGAAGAACGTTTTTGACACTAGTGTAGTGCCAAAAACGTTCTCATATTATGGGACACAGGGAGTACTAGTATTTATTGCATTTGCCAAGGAGTGACCTCTTCCAATGAAATGGTGTTGCTAAGTTTGCTTCATTTAATTAGCTATAGACTCAAAATTGTCTTTTCACCTAGTTACACGCGCTTAGCACCGTTTCTTCCTTGGGTCACCAAACTAGTCTCTCTCTTCTTGATTAACTTGCCACATCAGACTTTATGCCTATGTGGCAAGCTTAAGCACCTGTAGGAGCAAGTAAGTACAATAGTGCGCTTTACATTGCATTTTTGCATATGTGGAGGAAAGAGAGGCAAGGAAAAAGTGGAGAAGTGGGCTCTCATGCAAGAGCCGGCCTCTACTACATGGTGGAGCATTGGGAGAGGCACCTGTATGGAGGTGGTCAGGAATCGGGAGACTCACGCCGGTCGTAGTGCCGCAGTTAAAATGATAATGGCAAGTCAAATCACGGGGCCCCACCTGTCAAGCAGTAACTAGCTGTCAAATCACACAGCCCTACGTTTGCAAAAGCCTACTCCCTCGTCTTCTCGCGTCTCTGTCGAACCGACTAGGCGGAACTGCCCCGCCACCTACCGTGCAGGAAAAGCCCCGCCCTCGACTTTTAAATAGTATACAGTATACTAATTTTGTATCCATGGATTGCACCCGCGCCATGGAGCAAAGCATCTAGAAAACGGCAGTACACATGTACGGAGTATACAGCACGCCCATCGTGTTCGCGTCGCACCCCAGACGGTCGGTCGGTCTGGGACGCTGCTCTCCGAATGGAACGCGCGTCATATTGCGTTTGCACACACATGTGGGACGGCAATTGAGAACCGACCATAGGCACATTCCCCGGCCCCGCAAGTCGGTTGACTTAATAGAAGAGGGAGACGAGCGATAGTACTAGAGAAGTGTTGTACTACGTTGGTGCCTGGACGATCCCTGCAAGACACGGAAGATTGGTTCGTCCATGCATGTGACCAGACTCCAGTAGACACGCTTGGATTGGCTATCATCTACATATCGTGCAGGCTGTGTTGTACATGGCTGTAGTTCTGGTGAGAAATCTAAAAAAAGGTTTCTTGTCATCTCGCAAAATTAGGTGTCATGTGCTTCGGATCACCGCGAGGGTTAAACAGCGACAACTGAGTTGGGCTAGTCATTGGGGGCACATGCACGAACAGTGACTACTCGGCTGCCATCTAGGTCAAGCCGGCTATGTTAATTAGGACATCTATTGACGGACCCCTTTTCTATGAGTTTATCTTTAATTTGAGCTTTGTTTCTCGTCTAGTTTGTCCGTCGGGATTCATGTCGTCTCCTTTGGGCAGTCAGGTTATGATTTCTTGTCATGTGGCATTTTTTCGTGTTATATGTTATAATCCGGCGCTTCAGATCAAAATGACGACAACTGCGCCTCCGGGCCACGTGCATGAAGACTTCTCGATAGTCATTGACGAGGTCAAGCCGGCTCTGGTAGACAAAAGAAAACTAGTACTACTCCACTATATAGGCAGGAGCCTCCGTGCTTGCTTACTAGTGTTGCTCTCTTCACACTGTCTCGGCCTCTCCAGATCTAAACACGACTGTCGGTGTCAAAACCGGCGGATCTCGGGTAGGGGTCCCGAACTGTGCGTCTAGGCGGATGGTAACAGGAGACAAGGGACACGATGTTTTTACCCAGGTTCGGGCCCTCTCGATGGAGGTAAAACCCTACTCCTGCTTGATTAATATTGATGATATGGGTAGTACAAGAGTAGATCTACCACGAGATCAAGGAGGCTAAACCCTAGAAGCTAGCCTATGGTATGATTGTTGTAATGGTTGTTTGTCCTATGGACTAAAACCCTCCGGTTTATATAGACACCGGAGAGGGCTAGGGTTACACAGAGTCGGTTACAATGGTAGGAGATCTACATATCCGTATTGCCAAGCTTGCCTTCCACGCCATGGAAAGTCCCATCCGGACACGGGACGAAGTCTTCAATCTTGTATCTTCATAGTCTTGGAGTCCGACCGATGATGATAGTCCGGCTATCCGGACACCCCCTGGTCCAGGACTCCCTCAGTAGCCCCTGAACCAGGCTTCCATGACGACGAGTCCGGCGCGCATATTGTCTTCGGCATTGCAAGGCGGGTTCTTCCTCCGAATAATTCATAGAAGATTGTGAACACCAGGATAGTGTCCGGCTCTGTAAAATAAATTCCACATACCACCGTAGAGAGAATAATATGTACACAAGTTCAATCTGCTGACGTATTTTGTGGTGTGACGTCACACCACTACCAAGCCTTTACTTGAATCATTTTTATTATACCACCTCAGCGCGTTTAGCGAAGCGGTTTCCTTGGCACGTCTTATCGAAGCAGAGATCGTGTTCCCCTTATTTCAGGATTCCCATCAATATGGACATGGGTAACCCAACCGCGCCATTGATTGTGGCGCTTGGGAGATAAGCGAGTTTTACCAGGCCGGTGGGGACGCATAGTCTTCGTCCACCCATATATGAGGGGATAAGGATCCACCTTTTTTACCTACGCCTTCTTCCTCCTTTGCCTATCCATCTCCGTGCACTCGAGCTCCAGCGCCCAAGTTCGCACATCTCGCCTCAACCTTCTCCAGCCATGTCCGGAGCGGGAGGCAAGTGGATGGCCTCCTCCATTACGGAGGGGCACATCGAGAAGCTGCGCGGCGCCGGATACCTGTCCAGCGACATCGCGCACCGGCTGCCCGACGAGGGGCAGCTCATCCCCACCCCCAGGCCCCATGAGAGGGTCGTATTTCTTCCCCACTTCCTCCGAGGACTGGGCTTCCCACTTCACCCCTTCGTCCGGGGGCTCATGTACTACTACGGCCTGGACTTCCACGATCTGGCGCCAAACTTCATCCTCAACATCTCGGCGTTCATCGTCGTGTGCGAGGCCTTCCTCTGCATCCAGCCCCACTTCGGCTTGTGGCTAAAGACCTTCAATGTCAAGCCGAAGGTGGTGAAGGGCGTCCAAGTGGAGTGCGGAGGCGCCATGGTGGGCAAAATGCCCAATGTCATCTGGCTCGAGGGTGCCTTCGTGGAGTCCGTCAAAGGGTGGCAATCGGGGTGGTTCTACATAACCGAGCCGCGTGACCCTAAATGGGCAGCGGCCCCCGAGTTCAGATCTAGTACCCCCATGCAGCTCACCTCCTGGAAAGAGAAGGGCTTGCTATGGGGTAGTTCGGAGGAGCTGACAGGACTCCAGTCTTGTCTCCAGACCCTGCTGAACAAGAAGCTTAAGCTTGTCAATGTGATCCAGGTCATGCTCGTCCGCCGGATTCTCCCCTGCCAGCAACGGGCCTTCAATTTGTGGGAGTTTGATCCAGCACAGCACCGGACATTGAGCGGGCTCTTCTACACGGCGTACGAAGCTGCCTGGAGGGTGCTGTTCAACGGTGGAGAAGCCCCCGCATCCGCAACTGGAGATCGCGGATTCAGCACGCAGCGCCCGGCCAGCGAGGTAAGCTATGTTATCCTTTATGGGACACTCATTTCTTTCATAGTTTGACTCTATGTGGGATCTAAAACTCCCAATGCCTTTAACAGGACTGGCAGAAGACGTACGGACAGGTTAACTGTCCGGCTCCCCTTCCCGAAGACCCAGCGGACACCCGTTTAACAGGGCTGCTGGTTCCGGCCCTTTACGTGGTGCCGGAGAAGAAGGCCACGGGAACCCGAAGGAGTTCCCGGCGCCAGGTGGTATCGGACTCATCATCCGATGACTCCGAGGTGGACTCCTCCCCTGAGGAGGAGAAGAAAGAGGCCTCTTCCCCAGCGGGGGGAGAGAAGAAGAGGAAGGCCTCCCCAACGAGGGCGGCTGAAGGGTCCAAGAAAGGACGGACCCTTTCTCCGGACTGCTCCGCCAATGCCGACGACGGCGATGAGGAGTGGCCCTCAAGGGCCAAGCCCCTGGCAAGATCGTAAGTGTCCGAATTCCTGGATGATTTATAATTTCTCTTTTTGCCACATGGTGTCCTTCTAATGCCGCATACAACCTGTAGTCCGGCCAAGGACGATCTTCCCGCTTCATCAAGCGGGTCCTTGGCTCCGTCGGATATGGATTCCCTTCCGACCGCCACCACCCCTCGTGACCCTGATGACGCAGAGGTGGGATCCCAGGAGGGGACCCACCAGGAGGGGGAGGCTCCGGAGGTGCCACAGGGCAACCTCCCGGACTTTGCACCGGACTCCGCACCGGAACCTGCAGTGGTTCCGGAGTCCGGCAGGCGGCCCCTTCGTAAGAAGGGAAAGACTGTGACACCGGCGGCCGCCGTCCAACCGGAGGCGCCGGATAACTTGTTGGAGGCACTCAACGGCGCTTCCATCGAAGAAGAACACCGCACTGTCATGAGTGCGGTGATTCAGAAGGTTCAGCTCGCCAAGAGCAGGCTGACCGAAGCCTGCAGCAGCCTTCTAACAGGCTTTGAGGTAAGAATTTTAAGACATGTAATATAATACCACATAGACAGTAGCCCCTGATGCTCGGTTCGTTGTTCGGAAAGAAAAAACGGACTGAGGATCTTACAATGATATACGCAGGAGTTCTAAAAAATATGTCAATATGGGATTGCAGGCTGCGCTGCTGACCTCTGCCGCACTGACTGCGGAGGTCGATGCTTTGAAGCAGAACCTCCAGCGATCCGAGAGCGAGCTTGGCCGTGCCAAGAAGCAACTCAAGGACAAGGAAGGTGAGTGACACCGTATTGAATTTTTACCTTACAGAAAAGGATTTTGGTTGCAAGAGAAATAACCAGGATAACGTGGGTACTCCAGGAGCCACGAACGAGGTGGCGACCCTGAAGGAGGCCGTGTCTGCGGCCGAACGTAATGCGGCCGCGGAACGAGCTGAGCGAGAGAAGTAGGAGGCGCGGGTGGCGGAGGTGCAGCAAGAGCTCCAGGCTCTCGTGGAAAAGCATGAGAGTTTGGAGCGCGACTCGAAGACTCGAGAGTCCGAGCTTGCATTGGCTCTTGAGAGTGCCAACGCCGCTAAGGCCGAAGCCCATAAGGCCCTCCAGGAGATTGAGGCGGTGAAGAAAATAGCGGCGGGTAAGGCATTTTTCATGCAAAGCAAGCATGTGAATGTGAATTACCTGTTACTTACCCGAATTCGGAGCTCTCCGGGAGCGTTTGCAGATCTGCCTTGCAGCGTGTCCGATGCTGCCGCATTCTACCGGGCCGAGGAGGGGAGCTCGACGGAGATGGTCTTCTGGTCTCAGTATGCTGAGGCCGGACATCCGGTGCCCCTTAGCGACCAGCTGAAGCAGCTGGTCGAGCTCCACAAGGTAGCCGAACAGGCCATGAAGGGCCTCATAGTTCGGTTGTGGCCCAAGGAGGCCATGCCTGGGAGCTACTTCGGCCTGGTGCGGCGGCTGGTGGATGCATGTCCGTGGGTGGAAGTCGTCAAGCAGTCCACCTGCATTGAAGGTGCCCGTCGGGCCCTTGCCCGTGCAAAAGTGCACTGGGGTAGGATGGACGCTGAGAAGCTTCAGACGGACGCGCCACCGGCGGGCAAGGAGTATCGCACGCCCGAAATGTATTATAAGAGTGTCCTGAAGGGGGCCCACATGATTGCGGATGAGTGCTCCAAGGATGTAATATTTGAGTAAAATCGCATTATGTTATCCTGTGCGCTGAAAACTGTGTTCATATGCGCTAAGCAACGCTTATTAATTTAAAATATTACCTTCTGTGCGGCCGTTTATCAAATCTGAGAGATGGCAAGTCGTCGGCTTCAGCCCCCATGCCACTAGTGCTGGGGTGTTCGGGATAAACTTGAGCGCTCTTGTTCCCATGTTTGGGTCCATCTAGGGAAGCGCTCAACACAACGAACGAGGCAACCGGCCTTATAATGCTTGAACACTCTCACTTAGCCATAGAATTCTATAATTTTAAATTTCGGCGAAGCCCCTAGTGTTCGGCAGACCGAGTTCGGGGCGCTATCCACGCCTGGGCCGGACAAAGCCGGTTCCTCGCTCTAAGCGGCATAAGTCTTTAGGGACTCGATAAAACCTCTCGAACAGCGACCAGCTCTCGCCTTATCATGACGGTCAGTTTTAGCTTTCTCCACTGAGGCGCTCGCCCAGATCAACCGGGGCGCAATCGCAGTGGTTCTCCCAGTGCTACCTTAGCCGATAAAATGGAACGTAAGGTACCAAAACATGGGAGCCGGGCAAACCCAACTATTGACCCAAGACATGATTCGGAGCCGATGCATATAATGCTATAAGTTCGGGGTACCTCACTTGTGAAAGTGTTCGGACTTATCACACCATAATGCGGGGAACTTAAGCCCCTAGTGTATTCAGCCGTACCAAAGTGTACGGATGCAACATGTCATAAACGAACATATATAAGAAACAAATGCGATTATAAGAAAAAAGCGATGCATTGTTTATTCAGAAATACTGCCATGAATGCAGAGCGATACAAATAGTGCGGTAAGCAAGGGATTGGACTATTTAAACATGTCCCCCTCCAGGGGTAGGCTGTGGAATGGTGTATTAAACAGATTTAATGCTCGTAATGGAGACCACCTGAGTGTTCTTCGTAGCCTTTCTCCTTCCCTGGCTGTTGCATCGTGAGTTCGGCAGGTCTACTGCCGGACAAGGCCTCTGGTGAACGGAGTCCTGTGGGTAAGAAAAAAGAAAAAGGAAAAGACCGACGTACTTGGGAGCCCCTGGTGTGGTTAAGCCGCACTCTGGGCCTGCCGTGGTCGTGCCCCTCCCCCTATGCCCAAGGTATCTCCAGAGCGTAATGATGTACGTGAAGGACTGGTCTTGCAATTATGCAAGGGCTGGGGTTGGGGCCGCATTGCTACGCGTGCTCGGAACGTGCCAGGTGGTCTTGTTGTATGTTACTCCGGGCACGTTTGGCCGTGTCCGGTCGCTTAATGGCCGGACTCGAAAATTGCCTTAAGAGACTGCTTTGTACTTCTGCCGTGAGAGCCGCTGTGTGTTCCTCCGTTCGGAGGGAGTGTTCAGTGTTTCCGTTGACCGTGATGACTCCTCGAGGGCCTGGCATCTTCAGCTTGAGGTATGCGTAATGCGGCACCGCGTTGTACTTTGCAAATGCAGTCGGTCCAAGCAGAGCGTGATAGCCACTGCGGAACGGGACTATGTCGAAGATTAACTCCTCGCTTCGGAAGTGATCCGGGGATCCGAAGACCACTTCTAGTGTGACTGAGCCTTACAATTGGCCTCTACACCTGGTATGACGCCTTTGAAGGTCGTCTTTGTAGGTTTAATCCTTGAGGGGTCTATGCCCATCTTGCACACTGTATCCTGATAAAGCAGGTTCAGGCTGCTGCCGCCGTCCATCAGGACTCTGGTAAGGTGAAATCCATCGACGATTGGGTCTAAAATCAATGCGGTGAATCCGCCATGTCGGATACTGGTGGGGTGATCCCTTCGATCAAAAGTGATCGGGCAAGAGGACCATGGATTGAACTTAGGGGCGACTGGCTCCATCGCATATACATCCCTAAGTGCACGCTTCCGCTCCCTCTTGGGTATGTGGGTTGCGTATATCATGTTTACCGTCCGTACTTGTGGGGGGAAACCCTTCTGTCCTCTACTGTTCGGCGGCCGGGTCTCTTCCTCGTCATCGCTATGCAGCCCCTTGTCATTGTTTTCGGCAATTAACTTGCCTGCCTGCTTAAATACCCAACAATCCATGTTGGTGTGATTAGCTGGCTTTTTGGGGGTGCCATGTATCTGGCAAGAACGGTCGAGTATTCGGTCCAAATTGGACGGACCCGGAGTAGTTCTTTTGAATGGCTTTTTCCGCTGACCGGGTTTGGAGCCTCTGAATCCGGCGTTGACTGCCGTATCCTCAGTGTTATCGCCGTTAACGCGGTGTTTGTTTTTGTTGCGACGCGACCTGCCATTGCGGTCCTTGTTATCCGGACTGCCAGAATTTTTGTTGGGGTTGTTACTTCGGGCTAGCTAACTGTCCTCTCCCGCGGACAAGCGGGTCATGAGTGATGTGAGGGCTGCCACGGATTTCGGCTTTTCCTGTCCTAGGTGCCGGGCCAGCCACTCGTCGCGGATGTTGTGTTTGAAGGCTACGAGGGCCTCTGCATCCGGACAGTCGATGATTTGATTTTTCTTTGTTAAGAACCGTGTCCAGAATTGTCTGGCCGATTCGTCTGGCTGCTGAATTATGTGGCTTAGGTCATCGCTGGTGGTCGCACATATGTGCCCTGGAAGTTGTCAAGGAATGCGGCTTCCAGGTCCTCCCAACACCCAATTGACTCTGCTGGCAAGCTGTTAAGCCAATGCCGAGTTGGTCCTTTAAGCCTGAGTGGGAGATATTTGATGGCGTGGAGATCGTCACCGTGGGCCATATGGATATGAAGGAGATAGTCTTCGATCCAAACCGCAGGGTCTGTTGTGCCATCGTAGGGTTCAATGTTCACGGGTTTAAACCCTTCAGGGATTTGGTGGTCCATTACTTCATCTGTGAAGCAAAGTGGGTGTGCGGCGCCTCTATATTGGGCAATATCACAACGTAGCTCAAGCGAGCTTTGTCTACTGTGTTCGGCCCGGCCGGAGTTGCTGTATCCGGCGCGACGGTAATCGTCGTGCATCCTGGGGCGCCCACGTGATCCGTAGATCGATCTTGATTGTCTTGCCTTGTCCTCCAATATGTCTCGCAAGTCCGGCGCATTCCCTTGTGGCTTCGTACTTTTCGAGCGGTGCCGGGGTACAGTCCTGATGGAGGGCCTAGAAGCCTCTCTGTCACGACCACGAGGTGGTCGGTCTGCCGTATTGTGCGCTGGTGATGAGGGTTTATACTCCTCCTCCAATCGGGGGAGCAACTTGCGTTTTGGGTAGCTTTTGGAGGGGCGTTCGAATTCATACTCTTCGGCCGCAAGGACTTCAGTCCATCTGTAGGCTAGCAGGTCTTGATCAGCTCAGAGCTGTTGCTGCTTTTTCTTTAAGTTGTTTGTCGTGGCCATAAGCCTGCATTTAAAATGCTCTTGTTCGACGGGATCCTCGGGCACGACAAATTCGTCATCGTTGAGGCTTGCCTCGTCTCCGGAGGGAGGCATGTAATTATCATCCTCTACCTCTTCGTCTGCCGCTCTCTCGTGAGGGCTGGCTTCTCCGTCCTCCTGTGCTGAATCTTGCTGGAGGGGGTTATCTTCGGCACTCTCTGGGGTGTTATTATCTCCGGTGCTGGAATCTCCATTCTTGCTGTGGCGGGATTTAGAGCGGCCCCGCTGACGCCAGCGCTTGGGCTATTTCTTGGAGGAATCTGCCTCCGCTGCTTCTTCGCCATTCCCATCCTTTGGGATGTCCACCATGTATATGTCGTATGACGAGGTGGTCTTCCAGTGCCCTGTAGGTGTTGGTTCCTGGTCATCTCCGGCATCGTCGTCCATACCATCGATGTCTTCGGAGTCGTAGTCTAGCATGTCGGTTAGATCATCAACAGTGGCTACAAAGTGGGTGGTGGGTGGGCTTTGAATTTCTTTGTCGTCCGCATCCCAACCGTCCTGACCGCAGTCCGGCCAGGGCTCTCCTGATAACCAGAGATACTTTAGCAAATTCAGGATGTCGCCAAAGGGTGAGTGCTGAAAGATGTCCACGGCGGTGAACTCCATGATCGGCGCCCAATCAGGTTCGATTGGTAGGGGCGCAGGAGGTTCGGAGTCCGGCAAGGAGTCTGGCACCTCGGAGTTACGGGCTTTACAAGGGACAAGGTCAGTATTCGGCTCCATCGCCGTAAAGGTTGCAGCCCCCGAGGCGGTGTCTAGCCATCCGTCCTCGATCTGCGCGGTCGGCTCCGAATTAAGGGTCGGAGCGGACTCATGTGCAGCCTCCAGGGCACTGTCCGGCAGCAGAGCTAAATCATGCCCGTTGTGACTGTGTGGCGCGCTCGGCTGTGGCTCGAATCCGTCGAAGATCAAGTCTCTGTGGATGTCAGCCGTGAAGTTTAGGCTTCCAAATCTGACCTGATGGCCAGGGGCGTAGCTTTCGATATGCTCCAGATGGCCAAGCGAATTGGCCCGCAGTGCAAAGCCGCCGAACACGAAGATCTGTCCGAGGAGAAAAGTCTCACCCTTTACTACGTTGTTGTTGATGATCGAAGGAGCCATCAAGCCTATCGGTGACGACACAGAGGAACTCTCAATGAAAGCACCAATGTCGGTGTCAAAACCGGCGGATCTCGGGTAGGGGGTCCCGAACTGTGCGTCTAGGCGGATGGTAACAGGAGACAAGGGACACGATGTTTTTACCCAGGTTCGGGCCCTCTCGATGGAGGTAAAACCCTACTCCTGCTTGATTAATATTGATGATATGGGTAGTACAAGAGTAGATCTACCACGAGATCAAGGAGGCTAAACCCTAGAAGCTAGCCTATGGTATGATTGTTGTAATGGTTGTTCGTCCTACGGACTAAAACCCTCCGGTTTATATAGACACCGAAGAGGGCTAGGGTTAAACAGAGTCGGTTACAATGGTAGGAGATCTACATATCCGTATTGCCAAGCTTGCCTTCCACGCCAAGGAAAGTCCCATCCGGACACGGGACGAAGTCTTCAATCTTGTATCTTCATAGTCTTGGAGTCCGGCCGATGATGATAGTCCGGCTATCCGGACACCCCCTAGTCCAGGACTCCCTCAACGACAGCGGTGGCCACTCTCTCT
>NC_057798.1:84277157-84285173 GCF_018294505.1 Triticum aestivum
CTCTCTCTCTCTCTCTCTCTCTCTCTCTCTCTCTCTCTCTCTCTCTGCTCACCGCTGGTCATAGATCCAGCCAGATCCTCTCCGCTGGGGAAGGTGAGAAGGTGCAACATTCACGCGGTCGTCCTCGGCGACGGCTCTTACCCACTGTTGGGCGCGTCCCGATCAGCCTGCCTTGCCGTTCTCTCCCAAGCACCGCTGGTGAGGGAGGGCCTCCGACCCCTTCTTCCTTGCTGCCGTAGTGTAGGCAGATCCGGCCTCCCGCCGCCCACCTAGCGACATCCCAGCGACCATCAGGTATAACTTCCTTCGAAACTGGCCTTGCTCTACTTCCCGAGCTCCTAACATCGCTGCATTTGTATCTTTTACTATTTCTCAGGCCCCCTCGTAGATAGGATCGATCGGCTGTTTGAAAACCACCTAATTTTTTTACGTTTAAGAGGTAAAACTAGTTCATGCACTCGAATCTAGTACTACTTGGTTCAAACAAGGAAGAAAGGGGGTGGGGGTGGGGGAGGATTTGTTCCTGAATCTAGCACTTGGTCGAAAGAGAAAATAATGGGGGCGAAAAGTAGCAGAGACTGGCTATCCAACTGGTCTCTAGGTCTAATAGGGAAATAAAGGGAAACGCAGTACAAACTCAATATAAACCCGATCTATTGGTTGAAAAAGGAAAGAAAGTGGGGACTGGGGGACAAGTCAACAGAGTAAGTCCAGCACTAGATTTGCTAGCCTCACACAGTATAAGGTGGCTATACCGAACAAAAAATGGGACCAACCCAGATATCCTGTTCTGGTGTTTGTTGCCCCGAGCCACTCTTATGTAATGCCACTGGTAAAATGTAGAAGTCGCACTTTTAAAAGTAAGGACACATTAACCAATGTTGTTTTCAATGTAATGCCTCCAGTAATATGAATCAATGGCACTTCTTTACATGTCCTGCTAAAATTTCCCATTAAGATAATTTGGTTCTTTTCATTAGAAATGCAACTGTCCTGGTCCGCCTACTCTCCCGTGCCCAAAGTAATGTCATATTTAACGGTTTTCATAGTTAATCCTAATGCCCACACTAATATCTAGCAATGCCACTGCTTTAGAAATTGCTACTTCCCTTGTAGGATTGCCATTCAGATAAGGAACATGCTTCTTTTCATTTGATGCATGTTTCATCACTTGTTAGTCACCCTCCTTTCCACCTTTTTTGTGCAAACAGAGATATACATTTCACGCTCGATCTTAGTTGAACTGCACAAATGATATCCAAATTATAGTTGAGCATTCTAGGAGCTTCACAACCAACCTTGATGTTGCTCAATTTTATTGCAACTAATGAAGAAGAAGCTCTGTGGGTTTCATTTTCTGATGGAAATGGAACCGGAGCTGGAGCCCTTTGCTTAAAAGAATTGAAGAAGAAGCTGCTAGCTCACGGGACATTGCTTCATTTTAGGTGAACTGCACCAAAAGGTCCCATGAATTGAATGATCCATGTTGGTGACTGAAAGAGCCAGCTTCAGCAACCCAGTCTAAGCACCCCCGGCCTCCATCCTTGTGACGCACGGTACACCTCGTTTGCCACCTACTCGACCCTAGTGTCACTGATAAAATAAAGTAATAATACAGTTAAAATAGAGCAAGTGTCATCTCTATCATTTCATTTCCAATGTAGATAAAGAAAGTGCTTCTCTTTGTTAATGTATGTTTCACCAACTAGTCCCATTGTTAATGTTTAAGCGTTTCTGCAGACTGGGGTGCTTAATTTTAGTTGATATGTACAAAAATAGAGATTTGAATGTCTCAAGGCGCCTCCTTGTACTACCGTTGTACACTGATGTTCATCACTGGCAGAAGGTGTATCTGGGAGACTTGGGACGATGTCCAGTATGAGGCGTACCATATGAGGCGTCGCAGGGCCCATCTCGCCCTCGCAGCATGGCATACTATGATACTATCGCAATATTTTCTTCTATTTATTTTTTGTGTTTCATCAACTAGTGCCACTATAATGTAATCACGCTTTTTCATTATCTGTGCAAACAGGGTTATTCAGTTGCATTTTGGTGGAACTGCACAAATGTACGTATGGAACCGGCATATATGCAGAGTGCGAGGTGTGCCAAGTAAAAATTACCGACACCAACCATGCTGCATGCACGCATTAGCATCCACCACCACTAGTGGGATGTGTGGCGCTCTCTGTGGACGGATCTTTCTCGGTAGCAAATCCTCTAACCAAATACTAGTAGCTTATATTGGCAGTTTTCTAGGGAGTACTCTTTTCTGAAAGAAGCACCAATCTATTTTTCTTTATTTGTACACTGTGTCACAAGTTTGACCCAAAGGTCCAGAGCTATTTTAGGGTGATTGGCGTAGTACTCGGAGACTGATTGTAAGCATGATTTTCATTAGCTGTCACACTGATTGTAAGCATGAGCAGGTGGAAGATTAGGTTAGTGCGAAGCTTACCTTAAACCCTACCGCCATCATTGAAACGAGGCGAGCGTCGAGGGAACCATGGAGAATGGCGGGGAAGCGACGTCACGCCATACGGCCTCCTCTTGCGGTGGGAGAACGAATACTCCTGTGGCTCCGGCTGGCTCTGCACCCTCACAAACGGCACACCATACTCGATCAATTCGTTTTCCTCTAGGTGCTCGACCTTCGACCTGTACGCCCACCACCTCAGCCTGACTATCGCCTCGGTGAATCTGTCTGCTCCATCGCCCAGAGGAGATACTCGATGAACTCGGAGGACTGCGGCGTGACTGCCGCCGAGGAGTACATGTACATCGCCACCCTCATCGCCGCCATCTCGCTCTTTGGCATACATTGCCACAAGGCCCGCACCGTCCTCAAAATCTCCCACTCATTGTCAAACCAACTAAGGATCTCCTTCAACCTGGCTAACTTTGACTGGTCGCCGGTGGTGATCTGCCTGATTCGCTGCTGCATCCTCTCCATAGATGTCCTTCTGAGTGGTCCAGTGCTAGCTTTGGAAGATGGGAGGAGAGACGGTGGTCTTGCAATAGAGAAGAGAGAGAGGCGAGACGGTGGTTTTGGAATGGATATGATGGAGAGGAGAGGAGGTGGTTTTGCAATGGAGAAGATCAGAAGAGGGAGAGGCGAGACGGTGGTTTTGGAATGGAGATGATGGAGAGGAGAGGAGGTGGTTTTGCAATGGAGAAGATCGGAAGAGGAAGAGGTGAGACGGTGGTTTTGGAATGGAGATGATGGAGAGGAGAGGAGGTGGTTTTGGAATGGATATGATGGAGAGGAGAGGAGGTGGTTTTTCAATGGAGAAGATCAGAAGAGGGAGAGGCGAGACGGTGGTTTTGGAATGGAGATGATGGAGAGGAGAGGAGGTGGTTTTGCAATGGAGAAGAGGGAGAGGAGCATGCGGCAGCGATTTAGGATTGGACGAGAGGGCCGGCGCGATGTGACTGGATCAAAATCAAAATCAATTTACCCTTCAATTAAGAAAGCGACCCCACATTAACTAGTCTCCCTTTTATTCTGGGTCATAATTGACCATGATTTTCACACATAAAATATATGTTATACGTTGCAAAAATAATATAATTTGAAAGTACATTCAGATACGAACCAAACGATACAATTTTTGGTGACATGCATTCACATTTTGCTTGTCAAATACAGTATGTGGTCAAACTTTGACCCAAAATACGCAAAACAACAAAAAAATACTTCCAAGACCAGCGCCGCTCTTCTCCTCTTAAACCACCGCCGCTCCTCTCCTGTTCCAATCTAAATCCAGCGTCGCTCCTCTCCTCTTCCATTTCAAAACCACCGCCCATCCTCTCATGTTCCAGTCCAAAACCAGCGTCGCTCCTCTCCCATTCTAATCCAAAACCAGCGCTGCTCCTCTCCTCTTCCATTCAAAAACCATCGCCGGTGAGTGAAGGTGTTGTGGATAAGTAGATCGATGGAGGAGTACAACCGATACATGAGGATTTCAGACGGCGACCCTGTGAAGCTAGCTAGGATGTTGGAGATATAGTCTTGGTTTGACAACAAGGACCAACTAGCGGCGACAGCGACATCCATGGCCAAATATCTGCAACAGAGCGAAAAGGCGGCAATACTCCTGGAGGGAGTCGTGCCGGAGTACATAGAGCTGCTCCTCTGGGCCATGGAGCAAATAGATTCATCGAATCCGATCGTGAGGGAGCGGTGGTGGGAATATCGATCCCAGATGGAGCATCCATCAGAGATTGAAGGATCGAGCATCTACAGGGTGTCGTTTGTGAGCGTGTCCTGCCAGAGCAAGTCGGTGGAGTCTTCGTTGACCGAACCCAACTCCAAGAGGAGAAAAGCAGTTGGCCCGACGACGCTTCCCCGCCATCGTCTCCCTCGCTGTTCACATCGTCTCACGGGGCAGCTGTCTACTACCGAGGAATAGGAGGGGGCTGCCCCCCCCCCCAGCCCAATAGTCGGGCAGGTTGTGAATTGTCAGGAGGAGCTTAGGGTTGTCAGTATTTGCAGGTTGTGAATTGTGTTTTGTGTTGTGTATTTTGAGAGTACTTTCAGATATGAATGTCTTTTGAATTTCAGATTTGCAGTATTGAGCATATGAAGTATTTTATGAATTCTAGAGATCTATTTCTAGCACTAAAAACTGTAGTTTCATAGGAGTATAAAAGTGCAGACAATGTGATTCTCAGAGAAGAAACTGCAAGTTTCAGTTTCAGATAAGAAACTGCAAGTTCAGTTTCAGATAAGAAACTGCAACTTTCAGAGGTAGAGCATTTATATTAACACGGCCTTTTCAAACAGGGTTAACATAATGTTGGAAGTTTTATCCATGGTAGAAAATGGAACTACCAGCCAGTTAACATCATGCTGATAAACATTCATGCATAGCACATCTTCATATGATGCACAGTCAAAATGCCCACACAATGTCGAGTGTGCGAAATACAGAGAAAACGAGGGACGAAGTTTTGGCAAGTGTTGGACGTGGTTTTGGGCTGCCCCGTCTAGGCTTTCATTTTTAACATGCGTAGCCCACGACCTCGGATGGGAGTTCCATAGGCCTATTTGTATTTTCTTAGGGCCGTCATGTATCGACCGGCCTATGGACCTCCCATCCGAGGTTTTATTTTTGGCAGCCCAATTTATGTATTTTTTTGAAGAAAACGCGGAGGTATGTTCTATTTTTCTATATAAGAATAGGAACGCCAGGTCCAACTTATGTTTCCCTTCTAACTATATTATATATATTTAAATTATTTTATATGTTATTATATATTATTTTTATTGTCATCATATATTTAACAGATACTTACATATGTAAGAAAACAATATCCCACATCTTATTAACTTATAAAAATAATTTCTTAACAAATAAAATCCTGGATTGTTTTGGCACGAAAATCCTAGTGATTGTGTACAAAAGCTTGGTAAGATTTAAAGACGAATGTAATAATATCACTTATTATTTAAATATATTTATAACAAAATGCTCAGCCCCTCTTTTTTTGATAACACTGCTGGCCCAACCCAACATTATAATTAGAATCAGCCCAACAAAATCGTGTATTTCGAGAAACTGCAAATGGCCTGTAATTTTTTAGGAAATAAAATAAATGGGCCGCATGGACGCTACATTATTTGTTCACCTAGCCCAGGTAATGACTGTAATCCAAAAAAAGAGATCAAATTGATTGTAAATTCTACCGCGCAAAAAAAGACTGTAAATTCTGGAAAAAAATGGGTTGAATATGTGCCACATTTTTGGAGGCTGAAATGTGGGCCAATAGGTCGAAGCCAACGCAAGTCATTGTCAATTTAGTCAACAAATGATTCTGACATGTTAGCCGTTGGATTTACGTCCAACTACCGGCATCCATCTTCAATCTCTCGTCTTCTTCCTCCAGCGCCGCCGGGCCACCTCCCGCCTCCTGCTGCTAGCAGCTCTGCTTAGCATGCTTCGCTATGAAGCGCTACTCCACCATTGGCTAGGCCATCCCTCCACCCCTCCACACCTCATGTTCTTCTCCACCGACTGCCGAACCACCGTGCACTAGAACTAGTTAACCCTTGTACACTTCTCCATCTGCGACTCTACTCCCGCGTCTTCCCATCTCCGGCTCGTTGTTGTCCGGGGCCTCACCGTCGTCCACCACATTGGATGCGCTCGGCACGGCGTGGTCAACATGGTCAACGAACGACACCATCGGAAGTAGACTGTGCGTGGAGGGGCTGACAGTTGGGTCCACGGCCGCACACAAGGAAATGCCTCCTTATTACGCGCAAAATAATGATTCCTCCACCTGACATCTGGGACCCACCGGAAGGGCCTCTATATTTCATGAAAAAAACATGCCCCTCGCTGACATGTCGGACCCACCAGCTATCTTCGCACGCAAGGAAGTGCCTCCTTATTACGCACAAAAAATGAATACTCCCCCTGCCAGCTGGCAGCCAGCATAGTGGGAGGCTGACTTGTGGGCCTACCAAGTTAACGGGGACGGAGGGCTTTGTCAACTTAGTCAATATGAACGATTCTAGCTCCTGTTATCGTATGATGTTCATCCAACGGCCGTAGTGCTTCTTCAACCTCTGGTCTTCTTGCTCCAGCCGCCCAAACCAGCGCCGGTCCCGCCGTGTGCTCCTACCTCCCGTGGCCGGCTGTGATGCCGCGGAGGCCTCACCGCCCCCTACTACTCCCACCGCTGGCCAGGCCATCCCTCTACTCACTCACACCCCATGTTATTCTGTGGTGACAGCAGCCTCACACCGCAGCCGAACCAGTGAACCCTCGTACTCCTCTTCGCGTGGGCATCCACTGCTGCGTCTTCCCTGGCTCCGAGTCGTCCCCTTCCTAGGCCTCGCCGTCGTCCACCGTCGTGGTTCTCTCGGCGTGGCATGGTCAAAGTGGTCAAGGAACGACTTCCATCGGACGTGGACTGTACGTGGAGAGGCTGGCAACTGGGTCCATGGCCGCAGCAAGGAAGTGCCTCCTTATTGCACGCAAAATAATGATTCCTCCACCTGATAGCGGGGACCCACCGGACGGGCCGCCGTATTTCGCGAAAAAATGTTTCCCCCTGACTGCTGGGACCCACCAGCAACATCTTCGCATGCAAGGAAGTGCGTCCGGGCAAAAAAACGATTTGCCCCCCTGACTGCTGGGACCCACCAGCTACATCTTCACACGCAAGGAAGTGCGTCCGGGAAAAAAATGATCGCCCCCTGACTACTGGGACCCCCCAGCTACATCTTCGCATGCAAGGAAATGTGTCCGGGCAAAAAAACGATTCGCCCCCCTGACTGCTGGGATCCACCCGCTACAACTTCGCACACAAGGAAGTGCCTGACAGTCGGTACCCACCTGGTCAAAGCGTATGTAGCGTTGTCATTCTGGTCGCGAACGTGTACATACATACTGGTCGATGTAGAGGCGTGCACGTGTCGTAGTAGAGGCGCGCACGTGTCGTAGTAGAGGCGCGCATGTAGCATGTACACGTACGTACAACGGCCAGGGTGCAAGAAAGAAAATACGGCCACGTACGTACATACGGGCGGGGTCTCGAACGCCTACTCGTGCATACGTACGGCAGGCCTCGTTTACATGGCTGGGTCGGAACGGAGAAACAGCGTCGTCGTCGTGTTCATGGGAGGCAATGGAATGCATCGTGTTCATGGGGAGGCAACGGAATGCGTCGTGTTCATCGGGAGGCAACGAAATGCGTCGTGTTCATCGGGAGGCAACGAAACGCGTGGGAGCCAATCGGCTGGGTCGGAACGGAATGTGTGGTCGTGTTCATCAGGAGGGCTTGGATGGAACAGGCGATGGAAACGAGGCCTGGCGTACCGCAGAATGGAGGAAACGGCCTTGTGTTCGACCGGCCACGTTCGAAATGGGGGTCCTGTTGATCGGGAGGGGTGTGGCGTACCACAAAACGGAGGAAAAGGACCTCCTACGGTCGAAAAGGGGGTCCTGTTGATCGGGAGGGGTGTGGCGTACCGCAAAATAGACGAAACGGACTTGTGTTGGA